>NC_080048.1:21122585-21149862 GCF_026212465.1 Amaranthus tricolor
AGTAGCTCAAACTTGGTTTGTTTTGCACGAAACATGGCTGACAACACTATTTGGAATTTATTATTATGTTGAAGTTGTAAGAATTTTAAATCCTAGGCATATGCTAGAAATTACGTGTGATGTTACGATTTTAAGTGTTTTTAAGCGTTTTTGGCACTTTTGCATATAATGTAGCTCAAACATGGTTTCTTTTGCATGATGCGTGACACACAACTCTATTTGGTGTAAATTATTGGGTTGAAGTGGTTAGAATTGTAAATCATAATCATATGCTAGAAATTACGTGTTAAGTTGCGATTTTAAGGGGTTTTAAGCGTTTTTGGCAATTTTGCGCATAAAGTAGCTCAAACTTTTTTTGTTTTGCACGAAACTTGACACACAACTATATTTGGTATATATTATTGAGTTGAAGTGGTAAGGAATTTAAATCATAGTCACATGCTAGAAATTACGTGTTAAGTTGCGATTTTAAGGGTTTTTAAGCGTTTTTGGCACTTTTGCGCATAAAGTAGCTCAAACTTGGTTTGTTTTGCACGAAACTTGACCACAACTCTATTTGGTATATATTATTGTGTTGAAGTGATTCGAATTGTAAATCATAGTTATATGCTAGAAATTACGTGTTAAGTTGCGATTTTAAGGGTTTTTAAGTGTTTTTGGCACTTTTGCGCAAAAAGTAGCTCAAACATGGTTTGTTTTGCATGAAACTTGGCACACAACACTATTTGAATTTATTATTGTGTTGAAGTTGTAATAATTGTAAATCATAGTCATATGCTAAAAATTACGTGTTAAGTTGTGATTTTAAGGATTTTTTTAGCGTTTTTGGCACTTTTGCGCATAAAGTAGCTCAAACTTGGTTTCTTTTGCACGAAACTTGACACACTACACTATTTGGTATATAATATTGTATTGATGTGGTTAGAATTGTAAATCATTGTTATATGCTAGAAATTACGTGTTAAGTTGCGATTTTAAGGGTTTTTAATCGTTTTTTGACACTTTTGCGCATAAAGTACCTCAAACTTGGTTTTTTCTGCACGAAACATGGCACAAAACACTATTTGGAATTTATTATTGTGTTGAAGTTGTAAGAATTTTAAATCCTAGGCATATGCTAGAAATTACGTGTTAAATTACTATTTTAAGGGTTTTTAAGCGTTTTTGGCACTTTTGCATATAATGTAGCTCAAACATGGTTTCTTTTGCATGATGCATGACACACAACTCGATTTGGTATAAATTATTGTGTTGAAGTGATTAGAATTGTAAATCATAATCATATGCTAGAAATTACGTGTTAAGTTGCGATTTTTAGGGTTTTTTAAGCGTTTTTGGCACTTTTGCGCATAAAGTAGCTCAAACTTAGTTTATTTGGCACGAAACTTGACCACAACTCTATTTGGTATATATTATTGTGTTGAAGTGGTTAGAATTGTAAATCATAGTCATATGCTAGAAATTACGTGTTATGTTGCGATTTTAAGGGTTTTTAAGCGTTTTTGGCACTTTTGCGCAAAAAGTAGCTAAAACTTGGTTTGTTTTGCACGAAACTTGGCAGACAACACTATTTGGAATTTATTATTGTGTTCAAGTTGTAAGAATTATAAATCCTAGGCATATGCTAGAAATTACGTGTGAAGTTACGATTTTAAGGGTTTTTAAGCGTTTTTGGCACTTTTGCATATAATGTAGCTCAAACATGGTTTCTTTTGCATGATGCATGACACACAACTCTATTTGGTGTAAATTATTGTGTTGAAGTGGTTAGAATTGTAAATCATAGTCATATGCTTGAAATTACGTGTTAAGTTGCGATTTTAAGGGTTTTTAAGCGTTTTTGGCACTTTTGCGCATAAAGTAGCTCAAACTTAGTTTATTTGGCACGAAACCTTACCACAACTCTATTTGGTATATATTATTGTGTTGAAGTGGTTAGAAATTTAAATCATAGTCATATGCTAGAAATTACGTGTTAAGTTGCGATTTTAAGGGTTTTTAAGCGTTTTTGGCAATTTTGCGCATAAAGTAGCTCAAACTTTGTTTGTTTTGCACGAAACTTGACACACAACTATATTTGGTATGTATTATTGAGTTGAAGTGGTAAGAAATGTAAATCATAGTCACATGCTAGAAATTACGTGTTAAGTTGCGATTTTAAGGGTTTTTAAACGTTTTTGGCACTTTTGCGCATAAAGTAGCTCAATCTTGGTTTGTTTTGCACGAAACTTGACCAAAACTCTATTTGGTATATATTATTGTGTTGAAGTGGTTCGAATTGTAAAGCATAGTCATATGCTAGAAATTACGTGTTAAGTTGCGATTTTAAGGGTTTTTAAGCGTTTTTGGCACTTTTGCGCAAAAAGTAGATTAAACTTGGTTTGTTTTGCATGAAACTTGGCACACAACACTATTTGAATTTATTATTGTATTGAAGTTGTAATAATTGTAACTCATAGTCATATGCTAGAAATTACATGTTAAGTTGTGATTTTAAGGATTTTTTAGCGTTTTTGGCACTTTTGCGCATAAAGTAGCTCAAACTTGGTTTCTTTTGCACGAAACTTGACACACTACACTGTTTGGTATATAATATTGTGTTGATGTGGTTAGAATTATAAATCATTGTCATATGCTAGAAATTACGTGTTAAGTTGCGATTTTAAGGGTTTTTAATCGTTTTTGACACTTTTGCGCATAAAGTACCTCAAACTTGGTTTGTTTTGCACGAAACTTGGCACAAAACACTATTTGGAATTTATTATTGTGTTGAAGTTGTAAGAATTTTAAATCCTAAGCATATGCTAGAAATTACGTGTTAAGTTACGATTTTAAGGGTTTTTAAGCGTTTTTGGCACTTTTGTATAATGTAGCTCAAACATGGTTTCTTTTGCATGATGCATGACAAACAACTCTATTTGGTATAAATTATTGTGTTGAAGTGATTAGTTGTAAATCATAATCATATGCTAGAAATTACGTGTTAAGTTGCGATTTTAAGGGTTTTTAAGCGTTTTTGGCACTTTTGCGCATAAAGTAGCTTAAACTTAGTTTATTTGGCACGAAACTTGACCACAACTCTATTTGGTATATATTATTGTGTTGAAGTGGTTAGAATTGTAAATCATAGTCATATGCTAGAAATTACGTGTTAAGTTGCGATTTTAAGGGTTTTTAAGCGTTTTTGGCACTTTTGCGCAAAAAGTAGCTCAAACTTGGTTTGTTTTGCACGAAACTTGGCAGACAACACTATTTGGAATTTATTATTGTGTTCAAGTTGTAAGAATTTTAAATCCTAGGCATATGCTAGAAATTACGTGTGAAGTTACGATTTTAAGGGTTTTTAAGCGTTTTTGGCACTTTTGCATATAATGTAGTTCAAACATGGTTTCTTTTGCATGATGCATGACACACAACTCTATTTGGTGTAAATTATTGTGTTGAAGTGGTTAGAATTGTAAAATCATAATCATATGCTAGAAATTACGTGTTTAGTTGCGATTTTAAGGGTTTTTAAGCGTTTTTGGCACTTTTGGGCATAAAGTAGCTCAAACTTAGTTTATTTGGCACGAAACTTGACAACAACTCTATTTGGTATATATTATTGTGTTGAAGTGGTTAGAATTGTAAATCATAGTCATATGCTAGAAATTACGTGTTAAGTTGCGATTTTAAGGGTTTTTAAGCGTTTTTGGCAATTTTGCGCATAAAGTTGCTCAAACTTTGTTTGTTTTGCACAAAACTTGACACACAACTATATTTGGTATATATTATTGAGTTGAAGTGGTAAGAAATGTAAATCATACTAACATGCTAGAAATTACGTGTCAAGTTGCGATTTTAAGGGTTTTTAAGCGTTTTTGACACTTTTGCGCATAAAATAGCTCAAACTTGGTATGTTTTGCACGAAACTTGACACACAACTCTATTTGGTATATATTATTGAGTTGAAGTGGTTAGAATTTTAAATCATAGTGATATGCTAGAAATTACGTGTTAAGTTGCGAATTTAAGGGTTTTTAAGAGTTTTTGGCAGTTTTGCGCATAAAGTACCTCAAACTTGGTTTGTTTTGCACGAAACTTGACGCACAACCCTATTTGGTATATATTTATGTGTTGAAGTGGTTAGAATTGCAAATCATAGTCATATGCTTGAAATTACGTGTTAAGTTGCGATTTTAAGGGTTTTTAAGCGTTTTTGGCACTTTTGCGCATAAATTAGCTCAAACTTAGTTTATTTGGCACGAAACTTGACCACAACTCTATTTGGTATATATTATTGTGTTGAAGTGGTTAGAATTGTAAATCATAGTCATATGCTAGAAATTACGTGTTAAGTTGCGATTTTAAGGGTTTTTAAGCGTTTTTGGCACTTTTGCGCAAAAAGTAGCTCAAACTTGGTTTGTTTTGCACGAAACTTGGCAGACAACACTATTTGGAATTTATTATTGTGTTGAAGTTGTAAGAATTTTAAATCCTAGGCATATGCTAGAAATTACGTGTGAAGTTACGATTTTATGGGTTTTTAACCGTTTTTGGCACTTTTGCATATAATGTTGTTCAAACATGGTTTCTTTTGCATGATGCATGACACACAACTCTATTTGGTGTAAATTATTGTGTTGAAGTGGTTAGAATTGTAAATCATAATCATATGCTAGAAATTACGTGTTTAGTTGCGATTTTAAGGGTTTTTAAGCGTTTTTGGCACTTTTGGGCATAAACTAGCTCAAACTTAGTTTATTTGGCACGAAACTTGACCACAACTCTATTTGGTATATATTATTGTGTTGAAGTGGTTAGAATTGTAAATCATAGTCATATGCTAGAAATTACGTGTTAAGTTGCGATTTTAAGGGTTTTTAAGCGTTTTTGGCAATTTTGCGCATAAAGTTGCTCAAACTTTGTTTGTTTTGCACAAAACTTGACACACAACTATATTTGGTATATATTATTGAGTTGAAGTGGTAAGAAATGTAAATCATACTAACATGCTAGAAATTACGTGTTAAGTTGCGATTTTAAGAGTTTTTAAGCGTTTTTGACACTTTTGCGCATAAAATAGCTCAAACTTGGTATGTTTTGCACGAAACTTGACACACAACTCTATTTGGTATATATTATTGAGTTGAAGTGGTTAGAATTTTAAATCATAGTGATATGCTAGAAATTACGTGTTAAGTTGCGAATTTAAGGGTTTTTAAGAGTTTTTGGCACTTTTGCGCATAAAGTACCTCAAGCTTGGTTTGTTTTGCACGAAACTTGACGCACAACCCTATTTGGTATATATTTATGTGTTGAAGTGGTTAGAATTGCAAATCATAGTCATATGCTTGAAATTACGTGTTAAGTTGCGATTTTAAGGGTTTTTAAGCGTTTTTGGCACTTTTGCGCATAAATTAGCTCAAACTTAGTTTATTTGGCACGAAACTTGACCACAACTCTATTTGGTGTATATTATTGTGTTGAAGTGGTTAGAATTGTAAATCATAGTCATATGCTAGAAATTACGTGTTAAATTGCGATTTTAAGGGTTTTTAAGCGTTTTTGGCAATTTTGCGCATAAAGTTGCTCAAACTTTGTTTGTTTTGCACGAAACTTGACACACAACTATATTTGGTATATATTATTGAGTTGAAGTGGTAAGAAATGTAAATCATACTCACATGCTAGAAATTACGTGTTAAGTTGCGATTTTAAGGGTTTTAAAGTGTTTTTGACACTTTTGCGCATAAAATAGCTCAAACTTGGTATGTTTTGCACGAAACTTGACACACAACTCTATTTGGTATATATTATTGAGTTGAAGTGGTTAGAATTTTAAATCATAGTGATATGCTAGAAATTACGTGTTAAGTTGCGAATTTAAGGGTTTTTAAGCGTTTTTGGCACTTTTGCGCATAAAGTAGCTCAAACTTGGTTTGTTTTGCACGAAACTTGACGCAAAACCCTATTTGGTATATATTATTGTGTTGAAGTGGTTAGAATTGTAAATCATAGTCATATGCTTGAAATTACGAGTTAAATTTCGATTTTAAGGGTTTTTAAGCGTTTTTGGCACTTTTGCACATAAATTAGCTCAAACTTAGTTTATTTGGCACGAAACATGACCACAACTCTATTTGGTATATATTATTGTGTTGAAGTGGTTAGAATTGTAAATCATAGTCATATGCTAGAAATTACGTGTTAAGTTGCGATTTTAAGGGTTTTTAAGCGTTTTTGGCAATTTTGCGCATATAGTAGCTCAAAGTTTGTTTGTTTTGCACGAAACTTGACACACAACTATATTTGGTATATATTATTGAGTTGAAGTGGTAAGAAATGTAAATCATAGTCACATGCTAGAAATTACGTGTTAAGTTGCGATTTTAAGGGTTTTTAAGCGTTTTTGGCACTTTTGCGCATAAAGTAGCTCAATCTTGGTCTGTTTTGCACGAAACTTGACCGCAACTCTATTTGGTATATATTATTGTGTTGAAGTGGTTCGAATTGTAAATCATAGTCATATGCTAGAAATTACGTGTTAAGTTGCGATTTTAACGGTTTTTAAGCGTTTTTGGCACTTTTGCGCAAAAAGTAGATAAAACAAGGTTTGTTTTGCATGAAACTTGGCACACAACACTATTTGAATTTATTATTGTGTTGAAGTTGTAATAATTGTAACTCATAGTCATATGCTAGAAATTACATGTTAAGTTGTGATTTTAAGGATTTTTTAGCGTTTTTGGCACTTTTGCACATAAAGTAGCTCAAACTTGGTTTGTTTTGCACGAAACATGACACACTACACTGTTTGGTATATAATATTGTGTTGATGTGGTTAGAATTGTAAATCATTGTCATATGCTAGAAATTACGTGTTAAGTTGCGATTTTAAGGGTTTTTAATCGTTTTTGTCACTTTTGCGTATAAAGTACCTCAAACTTGGTTTGTTTTGCACGAAACTTGGCACAAAACACTATTTGCAATTTATTATTGTGTTGAAGTTGTAAGAATTTTAAATCCTAGGCATATGCTAGAAATTACGTGTTAAGTTACGATTTTAAGACTTTTTAAGCGTTTTTGGCACTTTTGTATAATGTAGCTCAAACATGGTTTCTTTTGCATGAAGCATGACACACAACTCTATTTGGTATAAATTATTGTGTTGAAGTGATTAGAATTGTAAATCATAATCATATGCTAGAAATTACGTGTTAAGTTGCGATTTTAAGGGTTTTAAAGCGTTTTTGACACTTTTGCGCATAAAGTAGCTCAAACTTAGTTTATTTGGCACGAAACTTGACCACAACTCTATTTGGTATATATTATTGAGTTGAAGTGGTTAGAATTTTAAATCATAGTGATATGCTAGAAATTACGTGTTAAGTTGCGAATTTAAGGGTTTTTAAGAGTTTTTGGCACTTTTGCGCATAAAGTACCTCAAACTTGGTTTGTTTTGCACGAAACTTGACGCACAACCCTATTTGGTATATATTTATGTGTTGAAGTGGTTAGAATTGCAAATCATAGTCATATGCTTGAAATTACGTGGTTAAGTTGCGATTTTAAGGGTTTTTAAGCGTTTTTTGGCACTTTTGCGCATAAATTAGCTCAAACTTAGTTTATTTGGCACGAAACTTGACCACAACTCTATTTGGTGTATATTATTGTGTTGAAGTGGTTAGAATTGTAAATCATAGTCATATGCTAGAAATTACGTGTTAAGTTGCGATTTTAAGGGTTTTTAAGCGTTTTTGGCAATTTTGCGCATAAAGTTGCTCAAACTTTGTTTGTTTTGCACGAAACTTGACACACAACTATATTTGGTATATATTATTGAGTTGAAGTGGTAAGAAATGTAAATCATACTCACATGCTAGAAATTACGTGTTAAGTTGCGATTTTAAGGGTTTTAAAGTGTTTTTGACACTTTTGCGCATAAAATAGCTCAAACTTGGTATGTTTTGCACGAAACTTGACACACAACTCTATTTGGTATATATTATTGAGTTGAAGTGGTTAGAATTTTAAATCATAGTGATATGCTAGAAATTACGTGTTAAGTTGCGAATTTAAGGGTTTTTAAGCGTTTTTGGCACTTTTGCGCATAAAGTAGCTCAAACTTGGTTTGTTTTGCACGAAACTTGACGCAAAACCCTATTTGGTATATATTATTGTGTTGAAGTGGTTAGAATTGTAAATCATAGTCATATGCTTGAAATTACGAGTTAAATTGCGATTTTAAGGGTTTTTAAGCGTTTTTGGCACTTTTGCACATAAATTAGCTCAAACTTAGTTTATTTGGCACGAAACTTGACCACAACTCTATTTGGTATATATTATTGTGTTGAAGTGGTTAGAATTGTAAATCATAGTCATATGCTAGAAATTACGTGTTAAGTTGCGATTTTAAGGGTTTTTAAGCGTTTTTGGCAATTTTGCGCATATAGTAGCTCAAAGTTTGTTTGTTTCGCACGAAACTTGACACACAACTATATTTGGTATATATTATTGAGTTGAAGTGGTAAGAAATGTAAATCATAGTCACATGCTAGAAATTACGTGTTAAGTTGCGATTTTAAGGGTTTTTAAGCGTTTTTGGCACTTTTGCGCATAAAGTAGCTCAATCTTGGTCTGTTTTGCACGAAACTTGACCGCAACTCTATTTGGTATATATTATTGTGTTGAAGTGGTTCGAATTGTAAATCATAGTCATATGCTAGAAATTACGTGTTAAGTTGCGATTTTAACGGTTTTTAAGCGTTTTTGGCACTTTTGCGCAAAAAGTAGATAAAACAAGGTTTGTTTTGCATGAAACTTGGCACACAACACTATTTGAATTTATTATTGTGTTGAAGTTGTAATAATTGTAACTCATAGTCATATGCTAGAAATTACATGTTAAGTTGTGATTTTAAGGATTTTTTAGCGTTTTTGGCACTTTTGCACATAAAGTAGCTCAAACTTGGTTTGTTTTGCACGAAACATGACACACTACACTGTTTGGTATATAATATTGTGTTGATGTGGTTAGAATTGTAAATCATTGTCATATGCTAGAAATTACGTGTTAAGTTGCGATTTTAAGGGTTTTTAATCGTTTTTGACACTTTTGCGCATAAAGTACCTCAAACTTGGTTTGTTTTGCACGAAACTTGGCACAAAACACTATTTGGAATTTATTATTGTGTTGAAGTTGTAAGAATTTTAAATCCTAAGCATATGCTAGAAATTACGTGTTAAGTTACGATTTTAAGGGTTTTTTAAGCGTTTTTGGCACTTTTGTATAATGTAGCTCAAACATGGTTTCTTTTGCATGATGCATGACAAACAACTCTATTTGGTATAAATTATTGTGTTGAAGTGATTAGTTGTAAATCATAATCATATGCTAGAAATTACGTGTTAAGTTGCGATTTTAAGGGTTTTTAAGCGTTTTTGGCACTTTTGCGCATAAAGTAGCTTAAACTTAGTTTATTTGGCACGAAACTTGACCACAACTCTATTTGGTATATATTATTGTGTTGAAGTGGTTAGAATTGTAAATCATAGTCATATGCTAGAAATTACGTGTTAAGTTGCGATTTTAAGGGTTTTTAAGCGTTTTTGGCACTTTTGCGCAAAAAGTAGCTCAAACTTGGTTTGTTTTGCACGAAACTTGGCAGACAACACTATTTGGAATTTATTATTGTGTTCAAGTTGTAAGAACTTTAAATCCTAGGCATATGCTAGAAATTACGTGTGAAGTTACGATTTTAAGGGTTTTTAAGCGTTTTTGGCACTTTTGCATATAATGTAGTTCAAACATGGTTTCTTTTGCATGATGCATGACACACAACTCTATTTGGTGTAAATTATTGTGTTGAAGTGGTTAGAATTGTAAATCATAATCATATGCTAGAAATTACGTGTTTAGTTGCGATTTTAAGGGTTTTTAAGCGTTTTTGGCACTTTTGGGCATAAAGTAGCTCAAACTTAGTTTATTTGGCACGAAACTTGACAACAACTCTATTTGGTATATATTATTGTGTTGAAGTGGTTAGAATTGTAAATCATAGTCATATGCTAGAAATTACGTGTTAAGTTGCGATTTTAAGGGTTTTTAAGCGTTTTTGGCAATTTTGCGCATAAAGTTGCTCAAACTTTGTTTGTTTTGCACAAAACTTGACACACAACTATATTTGGTATATATTATTGAGTTGAAGTGGTAAGAAATGTAAATCATACTAACATGCTAGAAATTACGTGTCAAGTTGCGATTTTAAGGGTTTTTAAGCGTTTTTGACACTTTTGCGCATAAAATAGCTCAAACTTGGTATGTTTTGCACGAAACTTGACACACAACTCTATTTGGTATATATTATTGAGTTGAAGTGGTTAGAATTTTAAATCATAGTGATATGCTAGAAATTACGTGTTAAGTTGCGAATTTAAGGGTTTTTAAGAGTTTTTGGCACTTTTGCGCATAAAGTACCTCAAACTTGGTTTGTTTTGCACGAAACTTGACGCACAACCCTATTTGGTATATATTTATGTGTTGAAGTGGTTAGAATTGCAAATCATAGTCATATGCTTGAAATTACGTGTTAAGTTGCGATTTTAAGGGTTTTTAAGCGTTTTTGGCACTTTTGCGCATAAATTAGCTCAAACTTAGTTTATTTGGCACGAAACTTGACCACAACTCTATTTGGTATATATTATTGTGTTGAAGTGGTTAGAATTGTAAATCATAGTCATATGCTAGAAATTACGTGTTAAGTTGCGATTTTAAGGGTTTTTAAGCGTTTTTGGCACTTTTGCGCAAAAAGTAGCTCAAACTTGGTTTGTTTTGCACGAAACTTGGCAGACAACACTATTTGGAATTTATTATTGTGTTCAAGTTGTAAGAATTTTAAATCCTAGGCATATGCTAGAAATTACGTGTGAAGTTACGATTTTAAGGGTTTTTAACCGTTTTTGGCACTTTTGCATATAATGTTGTTCAAACATGGTTTCTTTTGCATGATGCATGACACACAACTCTATTTGGTGTAAATTATTGTGTTGAAGTGGTTAGAATTGTAAATCATAATCATATGCTAGAAATTACGTGTTTAGTTGCGATTTTAAGGGTTTTTAAGCGTTTTTGGCACTTTTGGGCATAAAGTAGCTCAAACTTAGTTTATTTGGCACGAAACTTGACCACAACTCTATTTGGTATATATTATTGTGTTGAAGTGGTTAGAATTGTAAATCATAGTCATATGCTAGAAATTACGTGTTAAGTTGCGATTTTAAGGGTTTTTAAGCGTTTTTGGCAATTTTGCGCATAAAGTTGCTCAAACTTTGTTTGTTTTGCACAAAACTTGACACACAACTATATTTGGTATATATTATTGAGTTGAAGTGGTAAGAAATGTAAATCATACTAACATGCTAGAAATTACGTGTTAAGTTGCGATTTTAAGGGTTTTTAAGCGTTTTTGACACTTTTGCGCATAAAATAGCTCAAACTTGGTATGTTTTGCACGAAACTTGACACACAACTCTATTTGGTATATATTATTGAGTTGAAGTGGTTAGAATTTTAAATCATAGTGATATGCTAGAAATTACGTGTTAAGTTGCGAATTTAAGGGTTTTTAAGAGTTTTTGGCACTTTTGCGCATAAAGTACCTCAAGCTTGGTTTGTTTTGCACGAAACTTGACGCACAACCCTATTTGGTATATATTTATGTGTTGAAGTGGTTAGAATTGCAAATCATAGTCATATGCTTGAAATTACGTGTTAAGTTGCGATTTTAAGGGTTTTTAAGCGTTTTTGGCACTTTTGCGCATAAATTAGCTCAAACTTAGTTTATTTGGCACGAAACTTGACCACAACTCTATTTGGTGTATATTATTGTGTTGAAGTGGTTAGAATTGTAAATCATAGTCATATGCTAGAAATTACGTGTTAAATTGCGATTTTAAGGGTTTTTAAGCGTTTTTGGCAATTTTGCGCATAAAGTTGCTCAAACTTTGTTTGTTTTGCACGAAACTTGACACACAACTATATTTGGTATATATTATTGAGTTGAAGTGGTAAGAAATGTAAATCATACTCACATGCTAGAAATTACGTGTTAAGTTGCGATTTTAAGGGTTTTAAAGTGTTTTTGACACTTTTGCGCATAAAATAGCTCAAACTTGGTATGTTTTGCACGAAACTTGACACACAACTCTATTTGGTATATATTATTGAGTTGAAGTGGTTAGAATTTTAAATCATAGTGATATGCTAGAAATTACGTGTTAAGTTGCGAATTTAAGGGTTTTTAAGCGTTTTTGGCACTTTTGCGCATAAAGTAGCTCAAACTTGGTTTGTTTTGCACGAAACTTGACGCAAAACCCTATTTGGTATATATTATTGTGTTGAAGTGGTTAGAATTGTAAATCATAGTCATATGCTTGAAATTACGAGTTAAATTGCGATTTTAAGGGTTTTTAAGCGTTTTTGGCACTTTTGCACATAAATTAGCTCAAACTTAGTTTATTTGGCACGAAACATGACCACAACTCTATTTGGTATATATTATTGTGTTGAAGTGGTTAGAATTGTAAATCATAGTCATATGCTAGAAATTACGTGTTAAGTTGCGATTTTAAGGGTTTTTAAGCGTTTTTGGCAATTTTGCGCATATAGTAGCTCAAAGTTTGTTTGTTTTGCACGAAACTTGACACACAACTATATTTGGTATATATTATTGAGTTGAAGTGGTAAGAAATGTAAATCATAGTCACATGCTAGAAATTACGTGTTAAGTTGCGATTTTAAGGGTTTTTAAGCGTTTTTGGCACTTTTGCGCATAAAGTAGCTCAATCTTGGTCTGTTTTGCACGAAACTTGACCGCAACTCTATTTGGTATATATTATTGTGTTGAAGTGGTTCGAATTGTAAATCATAGTCATATGCTAGAAATTACGTGTTAAGTTGCGATTTTAACGGTTTTTAAGCGTTTTTGGCACTTTTGCGCAAAAAGTAGATAAAACAAGGTTTGTTTTGCATGAAACTTGGCACACAACACTATTTGAATTTATTATTGTGTTGAAGTTGTAATAATTGTAACTCATAGTCATATGCTAGAAATTACATGTTAAGTTGTGATTTTAAGGATTTTTTAGCGTTTTTGGCACTTTTGCACATAAAGTAGCTCAAACTTGGTTTGTTTTGCACGAAACATGACACACTACACTGTTTGGTATATAATATTGTGTTGATGTGGTTAGAATTGTAAATCATTGTCATATGCTAGAAATTACGTGTTAAGTTGCGATTTTAAGGGTTTTTAATCGTTTTTGTCACTTTTGCGTATAAAGTACCTCAAACTTGGTTTGTTTTGCACGAAACTTGGCACAAAACACTATTTGCAATTTATTATTGTGTTGAAGTTGTAAGAATTTTAAATCCTAGGCATATGCTAGAAATTACGTGTTAAGTTACGATTTTAAGACTTTTTAAGCGTTTTTGGCACTTTTGTATAATGTAGCTCAAACATGGTTTCTTTTGCATGAAGCATGACACACAACTCTATTTGGTATAAATTATTGTGTTGAAGTGATTAGAATTGTAAATCATAATCATATGCTAGAAATTACGTGTTAAGTTGCGATTTTAAGGGTTTTAAAGCGTTTTTGACACTTTTGCGCATAAAGTAGCTCAAACTTAGTTTATTTGGCACGAAACTTGACCACAACTCTATTTGGTATATATTATTGAGTTGAAGTGGTTAGAATTTTAAATCATAGTGATATGCTAGAAATTACGTGTTAAGTTGGGAATTTAAGGGTTTTTAAGAGTTTTTGGCACTTTTGCGCATAAAGTACCTCAAACTTGGTTTGTTTTGCACGAAACTTGACGCACAACCCTATTTGGTATATATTTATGTGTTGAAGTGGTTAGAATTGCAAATCATAGTCATATGCTTGAAATTACGTGTTAAGTTGCGATTTTAAGGGTTTTTAAGCGTTTTTGGCACTTTTGCGCATAAATTAGCTCAAACTTAGTTTATTTGGCACGAAACTTGACCACAACTCTATTTGGTGTATATTATTGTGTTGAAGTGGTTAGAATTGTAAATCATAGTCATATGCTAGAAATTACGTGTTAAGTTGCGATTTTAAGGGTTTTTAAGCGTTTTTGGCAATTTTGCGCATAAAGTTGCTCAAACTTTGTTTGTTTTGCACGAAACTTGACACACAACTATATTTGGTATATATTATTGAGTTGAAGTGGTAAGAAATGTAAATCATACTCACATGCTAGAAATTACGTGTTAAGTTGCGATTTTAAGGGTTTTAAAGTGTTTTTGACACTTTTGCGCATAAAATAGCTCAAACTTGGTATGTTTTGCACGAAACTTGACACACAACTCTATTTGGTATATATTATTGAGTTGAAGTGGTTAGAATTTTAAATCATAGTGATATGCTAGAAATTACGTGTTAAGTTGCGAATTTAAGGGTTTTTAAGCGTTTTTGGCACTTTTGCGCATAAAGTAGCTCAAACTTGGTTTGTTTTGCACGAAACTTGACGCAAAACCCTATTTGGTATATATTATTGTGTTGAAGTGGTTAGAATTGTAAATCATAGTCATATGCTTGAAATTACGAGTTAAATTGCGATTTTAAGGGTTTTTAAGCGTTTTTGGCACTTTTGCACATAAATTAGCTCAAACTTAGTTTATTTGGCACGAAACTTGACCACAACACTATTTGGTATATATTATTGTGTTGAAGTGGTTAGAATTGTAAATCATAGTCATATGCTAGAAATTACGTGTTAAGTTGCGATTTTAAGGGTTTTTAAGCGTTTTTGGCAATTTTGCGCATATAGTAGCTCAAAGTTTGTTTGTTTTGCACGAAACTTGACACACAACTATATTTGGTATATATTATTGAGTTGAAGTGGTAAGAAATGTAAATCATAGTCACATGCTAGAAATTACGTGTTAAGTTGCGATTTTAAGGGTTTTTAAGCGTTTTCGGCACTTTTGCGCATTAAGTAGCTCAATCTTGGTCTGTTTTGCACGAAACTTGACCGCAACTCTATTTGGTATATATTATTGTGTTGAAGTGGTTCGAATTGTAAATCATAGTCATATGCTAGAAATTACGTGTTAAGTTGCGATTTTAACGGTTTTTAAGCGTTTTTGGCACTTTTGCGCAAAAAGTAGATAAAACAAGGTTTGTTTTGCATGAAACTTGGCACACAACACTATTTGAATTTATTATTGTGTTGAAGTTGTAATAATTGTAACTCATAGTCATATGCTAGAAATTACATGTTAAGTTGTGATTTTAAGGATTTTTTAGCGTTTTTGGCACTTTTGCACATAAAGTAGCTCAAACTTGGTTTGTTTTGCACGAAACATGACACACTACACTGTTTGGTATATAATATTGTGTTGATGTGGTTAGAATTGTAAATCATTGTCATATGCTAGAAATTACGTGTTAAGTTGCAATTTTAAGGGTTTTTAATCGTTTTTGTCACTTTTGCGTATAAAGTACCTCAAACTTGGTTTGTTTTGCACGAAACTTGGCACCAAACACTATTTGCAATTTATTATTGTGTTGAAGTTGTAAGAATTTTAAATCCTAGGCATATGCTAGAAATTACGTGTTAAGTTACGATTTTAAGACTTTTTAAGCGTTTTTGGCACTTTTGTATAATGTAGCTCAAACATGGTTTCTTTTGCATGAAGCATGACACACAACTCTATTTGGTATAAATTATTGTGTTGAAGTGATTAGAATTGTAAATCATAATCATATGCTAGAAATTACGTGTTAAGTTGCGATTTTAAGGGTTTTAAAGCGTTTTTGACACTTTTGCGCATAAAGTAGCTCAAACTTAGTTTATTTGGCACGAAACTTGACCACAACTCTATTTGGTATATATTATTGAGTTGAAGTGGTTAGAATTTTAAATCATAGTGATATGCTAGAAATTACGTGTTAAGTTGCGAATTTAAGGGTTTTTAAGAGTTTTTGGCACTTTTGCGCATAAAGTACCTCAAACTTGGTTTGTTTTGCACGAAACTTGACGCACAACCCTATTTGGTATATATTTATGTGTTGAAGTGGTTAGAATTGCAAATCATAGTCATATGCTTGAAATTACGTGTTAAGTTGCGATTTTAAGGGTTTTTAAGCGTTTTTGGCACTTTTGCGCATAAATTAGCTCAAACTTAGTTTATTTGGCACGAAACTTGACCACAACTCTATTTGGTATATATTATTGTGTTGAAGTGGTTAGAATTGTAAATCATAGTCATATGCTAGAAATTACGTGTTAAGTTGCGATTTTAAGGGTTTTTAAGCGTTTTTGGCAATTTTGCGCATAAAGTTGCTCAAACTTTGTTTGTTTTGCACGAAACTTGACACACAACTATATTTGGTATATATTATTGAGTTGAAGTGGTAAGAAATGTAAATCATACTCACATGCTAGAAATTACGTGTTAAGTTGCGATTTTAAGGGTTTTAAAGTGTTTTTGACACTTTTGCGCATAAAATAGCTCAAACTTGGTATGTTTTGCACGAAACTTGACACACAACTCTATTTGGTATATATTATTGAGTTGAAGTGGTTAGAATTTTAAATCATAGTGATATGCTAGAAATTACGTGTTAAGTTGCGAATTTAAGGGTTTTTAAGCGTTTTTGGCACTTTTGCGCATAAAGTAGCTCAAACTTGGTTTGTTTTGCACGAAACTTGACGCAAAACCCTATTTGGTATATATTATTGTGTTGAAGTGGTTAGAATTGTAAATCATAGTCATATGCTTGAAATTACGAGTTAAATTGCGATTTTAAGGGTTTTTAAGCGTTTTTGGCACTTTTGCACATAAATTAGCTCAAACTTAGTTTATTTGGCACGAAACTTGACCACAACTCTATTTGGTATATATTATTGTGTTGAAGTGGTTAGAATTGTAAATCATAGTCATATGCTAGAAATTACGTGTTAAGTTGCGATTTTAAGGGTTTTTAAGCGTTTTTGGCAATTTTGCGCATATAGTAGCTCAAAGTTTGTTTGTTTTGCACGAAACTTGACACACAACTATATTTGGTATATATTATTTAGTTGAAGTGGTAAGAAATGTAAATCATAGTCACATGCTAGAAATTACGTGTTAAGTTGCGATTTTAAGGGTTTTTAAGCGTTTTTGGCACTTTTGCGCATAAAGTAGCTCAATCTTGGTCTGTTTTGCACGAAACTTGACCGCAACTCTATTTGGTATATATTATTGTGTTGAAGTGGTTCGAATTGTAAATCATTGTCATATGCTAGAAATTACGTGTTAAGTTGCGATTTTAACAGTTTTTAAGCGTTTTTGGCACTTTTGCGCAAAAAGTAGATAAAACAAGGTTTGTTTTGCATGAAACTTGGCACACAACACTATTTGAATTTATTATTGTGTTGAAGTTGTAATAATTGTAACTCATAGTCATATGCTAGAAATTACATGTTAAGTTGTGATTTTAAGGATTTTTTAGCGTTTTTGGCACTTTTGCACATAAAGTAGCTCAAACTTGGTTTGTTTTGCACGAAACATGACACACTACACTGTTTGGTATATAATATTGTGTTGATGTGGTTAGAATTGTAAATCATTGTCATATGCTAGAAATTACGTGTTAAGTTGCGATTTTAAGGGTTTTTAATCGTTTTTGTCACTTTTGCGTATAAAGTACCTCAAACTTGGTTTGTTTTGCACGAAACTTGGCACAAAACACTATTTGCAATTTATTATTGTGTTGAAGTTGTAAGAATTTTAAATCCTAGGCATATGCTAGAAATTACGTGTTAAGTTACGATTTTAAGACTTTTTAAGCGTTTTTGGCACTTTTGTATAATGTAGCTCAAACATGGTTTCTTTTGCATGAAGCATGACACACAACTCTATTTGGTATAAATTATTGTGTTGAAGTGATTAGAATTGTAAATCATAATCATATGCTAGAAATTACGTGTTAAGTTGCGATTTTAAGGGTTTTAAAGCGTTTTTGACACTTTTGCGCATAAAGTAGCTCAAACTTAGTTTATTTGGCACGAAACTTGACCACAACTCTATTTGGTATATATTATTGAGTTGAAGTGGTTAGAATTTTAAATCATAGTGATATGCTAGAAATTACGTGTTAAGTTGCGAATTTAAGGGTTTTTAAGAGTTTTTGGCACTTTTGCGCATAAAGTACCTCAAACTTGGTTTGTTTTGCACAAAACTTGACGCACAACCCTATTTGGTATATATTTATGTGTTGAAGTGGTTAGCATTGCAAATCATAGTCATATGCTTGAAATTACGTGTTAAGTTGCGATTTTAAGGGTTTTGAAGCGTTTTTGGCACTTTTGCGCATAAATTAGCTCAAACTTAGTTTATTTGGCACGAAACTTGACCACAACTCTATTTGGTATATATTATTGTGTTGAAGTGGTTAGAATTGTAAATCATAGTCATATGCTAGAAATTACGTGTTAAGTTGCGATTTTAAGGGTTTTTAAGCGTTTTTGGCAATTTTGCGCATAAAGTTGCTCAAACTTTGTTTGTTTTGCACGAAACTTGACACACAACTATATTTGGTATATATTATTGAGTTGAAGTGGTAAGAAATGTAAATCATACTCACATGCTAGAAATTACGTGTTAAGTTGCGATTTTAAGGGTTTTAAAGTGTTTTTGACACTTTTGCGCATAAAGTAGCTCAAACTTGGTATGTTTTGCACGAAACTTGACACACAACTCTATTTGGTATATATTATTGAGTTGAAGTGGTTAGAATTTTAAATCATAGTGATATGCTAGAAATTACGTGTTAAGTTGCGAATTTAAGGGTTTTTAAGCGTTTTTGGCACTTTTGCGCATAAAGTAGCTCAAACTTGGTTTGTTTTGCACGAAACTTGACGCAAAACCCTATTTGGTATATATTATTGTGTTGAAGTGGTTAGAATTGTAAATCATAGTCATATGCTTGAAATTACGAGTTAAATTGCGATTTTAAGGGTTTTTAAGCGTTTTTGGCACTTTTGCACATAAATTAGCTCAAACTTATTTTATTTGGCACGAAACTTGACCACAACTCTATTTGGTATATATTATTGTGTTGAAGTGGTTAGAATTGTAAATCATAGTCATATGCTAGAAATTACGTGTTAAGTTGCGATTTTAAGGGTTTTTAAGCGTTTTTGGCAATTTTGCGCATATAGTAGCTCAAAGTTTGTTTGTTTTGCACGAAACTTGACACACAACTATATTTGGTATATATTATTGAGTTGAAGTGGTAAGAAATGTAAATCATAGTCACATGCTAGAAATTACGTGTTAAGTTGCGATTTTAAGGGTTTTTAAGCGTTTTTGGCACTTTTGCGCATAAAGTAGCTCAATCTTGGTCTGTTTTGCACGAAACTTGACCGCAACTCTATTTGGTATATATTATTGTGTTGAAGTGGTTCGAATTGTAAATCATAGTCATATGCTAGAATTACGTGTTAAGTTGCGATTTTAACGGTTTTTAAGCGTTTTTGGCACTTTTGCGCAAAAAGTAGATAAAACAAGGTTTGTTTTGCATGAAACTTGGCACACAACACTATTTGAATTTATTATTGTGTTGAAGTTGTAATAATTGTAACTCATAGTCATATAGCTAGAAATTACATGTTAAGTTGTGATTTTAAAGGATTTTTTAGCGTTTTTGGCACTTTTGCACATAAAGTAGCTCAAACTTGGTTTGTTTTGCACGAAACATGACACACTACACTGTTGGTATATAATATTGTGTTGATGTGGTTAGAATTGTAAATCATTGTCATATGCTAGAAATTACGTGTTAAGTTGCGATTTTAAGGGTTTTTTAATCGTTTTTGTCACTTTTGCGTATAAAGTACCTCAAACTTGGTTTGTTTTGCACGAAACTTGGCACAAAACACTATTTGCAATTTATTATTGTGTTGAAGTTGTAAGAATTTTAAATCCTAGGCATATGCTAGAAATTACGTGTTAAGTTACGATTTTAAGACTTTTTAAGCGTTTTTGGCACTTTTGTATAATGTAGCTCAAACATGGTTCTTTTGCATGAAGCATGACACACAACTCTATTTGGTATAAATTATTGTGTTGAAGTGATTAGAATTGTAAATCATAATCATATGCTAGAAATTACGTGTTAAGTTGCGATTTTAAGGGTTTTAAAGCGTTTTTGACACTTTTGCGCATAAAGTAGCTCAAACTTAGTTTATTTGGCACGAAACTTGACCACAACTCTATTTGGTATATATTATTGTGTTGAAGTGGTTAGAATTGTAAATCATAGTCATATGCTAGAAATTACGTGTTAAGTTGCGATTTTAAGGGTTTTTAAGCGTTTTTGGCAATTTTGCGCATAAAGTTGCTCAAACTTTGTTTGTTTTGCACGAAACTTGACACACAACTATATTTGGTATATATTATTGAGTTGAAGTAGTAAGAAATGTAAATCATACTCACATGCTAGAAATTACGTGTTAAGTTGCGATTTTAAGGGTTTTAAAGTGTTTTTGACACTTTTGCGCATAAAATAGCTCAAACTTGGTATGTTTTGCACAAAACTTGACACACAACTCTATTTGGTATATATTATTGAGTGGAAGTGGTTAGAATTTTAAATCATAGTGATATGCTAGAAATTACGTGTTAAGTTGCGAATTTTAAGGGTTTTTAAGCGTTTTTGGCACTTTTGCGCATAAAGTAGCTCAAACTTGGTTTGTTTTGCACGAAACTTGACGCAAAACCCTATTTGGTATATATTATTGTGTTGAAGTGGTTAGAATTGTAAATCATAGTCATATGCTTGAAATTACGAGTTAAATTGCGATTTTAAGGGTTTTTAAAGCGTTTTTGGCACTTTTGCACATAAATTAGCTCAAACTTAGTTTATTTGGCACGAAACTTGACCACAACTCTATTTGGTATATATTATTGTGTTGAAGTGGTTAGAATGGTAAATCATAGTCATATGCTAGAAATACGTGTTAAGTTGCGATTTTAAGGTTTTTAAGCGTTTTTTGGCAATTTTGCGCATATAGTAGCTCAAAGTTTGTTTGTTTTGCACGAAACTTGTCAACACAACTATATTTGGTATATATTATTGAGTTGAAGTGGTAAGAAATGTACATCATAGTCACCATGCTAGAAATTACGTGTTAAGTTGCGATTTTAAGGGTTTTTAAAGCGTTTTTGGCACTTTTGCGCATAAAGTAGCTCAATCTTGGTCTGTTTTGCACGAAACTTGACCGCAACTCTATTTGGTATATATTATTGTGTTGAAGTGGTTCGAATTGTAAATCATAGTCATATGCTAGAAATTACGTGTTAAGTTGCGATTTTAACGGTTTTTAAGCGTTTTTGGCACTTTTGCGCAAAAAGTAGATAAAACAAGGTTTGTTTTGCATGAAACTTGCCACACAACACTATTTGAATTTATTATTGTGTTGAAGTTGTAATAATTGTAACTCATAGTCATATGCTAGAAATTACATGTTAAGTTGTGATTTTAAGGATTTTTTAGCGTTTTTGGCACTTTTGCACATAAAGTAGCTCAAACTTGGTTTGTTTTGCACGAAACATGACACACTTCACTGTTTGGTATATAATATTGTGTTGATGTGGTTAGAATTGTAAATCATTGTCATATGCTAGAAATTACGTGCTAAGTTGCGATTTTAAGGGTTTTTAATCGTTTTTTGTCACTTTTGCGTATAAAGTACCTCAAACTTGGTTTGTTTTGCACGAAACTTGGCACAAAACACTATTTGCAATTTATTATTGTGTTGAAGTTGTAAGAATTTTAAATCTCAGGCATATGCTAGAAATTACGTGTTAAGTTACGATTTTTAAGACTTTTTAAGCGTTTTTGGCACTTTTGTATAATGTAGCTCAAACATGGTTTCTTTTGCATGAAGCATGACACACAACTCTATTTGGTATAAATTATTGTGTTGAAGTGATTAGAATTGTAAATCATAATCATATGCTAGAAATTACGTGTTAAGTTGCGATTTTAAGGGTTTTAAAGCGTTTTTGACACTTTTGCGCATAAAGTAGCTCAAACTTAGTTTATTTGGCACGAAACTTGACCACAACTCTATTTGGTATATATTATTGAGTTGAAGTGGTTAGAATTTTAAATCATAGTGATATGCTAGAAATTACGTGTTAAGTTGCGAATTTAAGGGTTTTTAAGAGTTTTTGGCACTTTTGCGCATAAAGTACCTCAAACTTGGTTTGTTTTGCACGAAACTTGACGCACAACCCTATTTGGTATATATTTATGTGTTGAAGTGGTTAGAATTGCAAATCATAGTCATATGCTTGAAATTACGTGTTAAGTTGCGATTTTAAGGGTTTTGAAGCGTTTTTGGCACTTTTGCGCATAAATTAGCTCAAACTTAGTTTATTTGGCACGAAACTTGACCACAACTCTATTTGGTATATATTATTGTGTTGAAGTGGTTAGAATTGTAAATCATAGTCATATGCTAGAAATTACGTGTTAAGTTGCGATTTTAAGGGTTTTTAAGCGTTTTTGGCAATTTTGCGCATAAAGTTGCTCAAACTTTGTTTGTTTTGCACGAAACTTGACACACAACTATATTTGGTATATATTATTGAGTTGAAGTGGTAAGAAATGTAAATCATACTCACATGCTAGAAATTACGTGTTAAGTTGCGATTTTAAGGGTTTTAAAAGTGTTTTTGACACTTTTGCGCATAAAATAGCTCAAACTTGGTATGTTTTGCACGAAACTTGACACACAACTCTATTTGGTATATATTATTGAGTTGAAGTGGTTAGAATTTGAAATCATAGTGATATGCTAGAAATTACGTGTTAAGTTGCGAATTTAAGGGTTTTTAAGCGTTTTTGGCACTTTTGGCCATAAAGTAGCTCAAACTTGGTTTGTTTTGCACGAAACTTGACGCAAAACCCTATTTGGTATATATTATTGTGTTGAAGTGGTTAGAATTGTAAATCATAGTCATATGCTTGAAATTACGAGTTAAATTGCGATTTTAAGGGTTTTTAAGCGTTTTTGGCACTTTTGCACATAAATTAGCTCAAACTTAGTTTATTTGGCACGAAACTTGACCACAACTCTATTTGGTATATATTATTGTGTTGAAGTGGTTAGAATTGTAAATCATAGTCATATGCTAGAAATTACGTGTTAAGTTGCGATTTTAAGGGTTTTTAAGCGTTTTTGGCAATTTTGCGCATATAGTAGCTCAAAGTTTGTTTGTTTTGCACGAAACTTGACACACAACTATATTTGGTATATATTATTGAGTTGAAGTGGTAAGAAATGTAAATCATAGTCACATGCTAGAAATTACGTGTTAAGTTGCGATTTTAAGGGTTTTTAAGCGTTTTTGGCACTTTTGCGCATAAAGTAGCTCAATCTTGGTCTGTTTTGCACGAAACTTGACCGCAACTCTATTTGGTATATATTATGGTGTTGAAGTGGTTCGAATTGTAAATCATAGTCATATGCTAGAAATTACGTGTTAAGTTGCGATTTTAACGGTTTTTAAGCGTTTTTGGCACTTTTGCGCAAAAAGTAGATAAAACAAGGTTTGTTTTGTATGAAACTTGGCACACAACACTATTTGAATTTATTATTGTGTTGAAGTTGTAATAATTGTAACTCATAGTCATATGCTAGAAATTACATGTTAAGTTGTGATTTTAAGGATTTTTTAGCGTTTTTGGCACTTTTGCACATAAAGTAGCTCAAACTTGGTTTGTTTTGCACGAAACATGACACACTACACTGTTTGGTATATAATATTGTGTTGATGTGGTTAGAATTGTAAATCATTGTCATATGCTAGAAATTACGTGTTAAGTTGCGATTTTAAGGGTTTTTAATCGTTTTTGTCACTTTTGCGTATAAAGTACCTCAAACTTGGTTTGTTTTGCACGAAACTTGGCACAAAACACTATTTGCAATTTATTATTGTGTTGAAGTTGTAAGAATTTTAAATCCTAGGCATATGCTAGAAATTACGTGTTAAGTTACGATTTTAAGACTTTTTAAGCGTTTTTGGCACTTTTGTATAATGTAGCTCAAACATGGTTTCTTTTGCATGAAGCATGACACACAACTCTATTTGGTATAAATTATTGTGTTGAAGTGATTAGAATTGTAAATCATAATCATATGCTAGAAATTACGTGTTAAGTTGCGATTTTAAGGGTTTTAAAGCGTTTTTGACACTTTTGCGCATAAAGTAGCTCAAACTTAGTTTATTTGGCACGAAACTTGACCACAACTCTATTTGGTATATATTATTGTGTTGAAGTGGTTAGAATTGTAAATCATAGTCATATGCTAGAAATTACGTGTTAAGTTGCGATTTTAAGGGTTTTTAAGCGTTTTTGGCAATTTTGCGCATAAAGTTGCTCAAACTTTGTTTGTTTTGCACGAAACTTGACACACAACTATATTTGGTATATATTATTGAGTTGAAGTAGTAAGAAATGTAAATCATACTCACATGCTAGAAATTAACGTGTTAAGTTGCGATTTTAAGGGTTTTAAAGTGTTTTTGACACTTTTGCGCATAAAATAGCTCAAACTTGGTATGTTTTGCACAAAACTTGACACACAACTCTATTTGGTATATATTATTGAGTGGAAGTGGTTAGAATTTTAAATCATAGTGATATGCTAGAAATTACGTGTTAAGTTGCGAATTTAAGGGTTTTTAAGCGTTTTTGGCACTTTTGCGCATAAAGTAGCTCAAACTTGGTTTGTTTTGCACGAAACTTGACGCAAAACCCTATTTGGTATATATTATTGTGTTGAAGTGGTTAGAATTGTAAATCATAGTCATATGCTTGAAATTACGAGTTAAATTGCGATTTTAAGGGTTTTTAAGCGTTTTTGGCACTTTTGCACATAAATTAGCTCAAACTTAGTTTATTTGGCACGAAACTTGACCACAACTCTATTTGGTATATATTATTGTGTTGAAGTGGTTAGAATGGTAAATCATAGTCATATGCTAGAAATTACGTGTTAAGTTGCGATTTTAAGGGTTTTTAAGCGTTTTTGGCAATTTTGCGCATATAGTAGCTCAAAGTTTGTTTGTTTTGCACGAAACTTGACACACAACTATATTTGGTATATATTATTGAGTTGAAGTGGTAAGAAATGTAAATCATAGTCACATGCTAGAAATTACGTGTTAAGTTGCGATTTTAAGGGTTTTTAAGCGTTTTTGGCACTTTTGCGCATAAAGTAGCTCAATCTTGGTCTGTTTTGCACGAAACTTGACCGCAACTCTATTTGGTATATATTATTGTGTTGAAGTGGTTCGAATTGTAAATCATAGTCATATGCTAGAAATTACGTGTTAAGTTGCGATTTTAAACGGTTTTTAAGCGTTTTTGGCACTTTTGCGCAAAAGTAGATAAAACAAGGTTTGTTTTGCATGAAACTTGGCACACAACACTATTTGAATTTATTATTGTGTTGAAGTTGTAATAATTGTAACTCATAGTCATATGCTAGAAATTACATGTTAAGTTGTGATTTTAAGGATTTTTTAGCGTTTTTGGCACTTTTGCACATAAAGTAGCTCAAACTTGGTTTGTTTTGCACGAAACATGACACACTACACTGTTTGGTATATAATATTGTGTTGATGTGGTTAGAATTGTAAATCATTGTCATATGCTAGAAATTACGTGTTAAGTTGCAATTTTAAGGGTTTTTAATCGTTTTTGTCACTTTTGCGTATAAAGTACCTCAAACTTGGTTTGTTTTGCACGAAACTTGGCACCAAACACTATTTGCAATTTATTATTGTGTTGAAGTTGTAAGAATTTTAAATCCTAGGCATATGCTAGAAATTACGTGTTAAGTTACGATTTTAAGACTTTTTAAGCGTTTTTGGCACTTTTGTATAATGTAGCTCAAACATGGTTTCTTTTGCATGAAGCATGACACACAACTCTATTTGGTATAAATTATTGTGTTGAAGTGATTAGAATTGTAAATCATAATCATATGCTAGAAATTACGTGTTAAGTTGCGATTTTAAGGGTTTTAAAGCGTTTTTGACACTTTTGCGCATAAAGTAGCTCAAACTTAGTTTATTTGGCACGAAACTTGACCACAACTCTATTTGGTATATATTATTGAGTTGAAGTGGTTAGAATTTTAAATCATAGTGATATGCTAGAAATTACGTGTTAAGTTGCGAATTTAAGGGTTTTTAAGAGTTTTTGGCACTTTTGCGCATAAAGTACCTCAAACTTGGTTTGTTTTGCACGAAACTTGACGCACAACCCTATTTGGTATATATTTATGTGTTGAAGTGGTTAGAATTGCAAATCATAGTCATATGCTTGAAATTACGTGTTAAGTTGCGATTTTAAGGGTTTTTAAGCGTTTTTGGCACTTTTGCGCATAAATTAGCTCAAACTTAGTTTATTTGGCACGAAACTTGACCACAACTCTATTTGGTATATATTATTGTGTTGAAGTGGTTAGAATTGTAAATCATAGTCATATGCTAGAAATTACGTGTTAAGTTGCGATTTTAAGGGTTTTTAAGCGTTTTTGGCAATTTTGCGCATAAAGTTGCTCAAACTTTGTTTGTTTTGCACGAAACTTGACACACAACTATATTTGGTATATATTATTGAGTTGAAGTGGTAAGAAATGTAAATCATACTCACATGCTAGAAATTACGTGTTAAGTTGCGATTTTAAGGGTTTTAAAGTGTTTTTGACACTTTTGCGCATAAAATAGCTCAAACTTGGTATGTTTTGCACGAAACTTGACACACAACTCTATTTGGTATATATTATTGAGTTGAAGTGGTTAGAATTTTTAAATCATAGTGATATGCTAGAAATTACGTGTTAAGTTGCGAATTTAAGGGTTTTTAAGCGTTTTTGGCACTTTTGCGCATAAAGTAGCTCAAACTTGGTTTGTTTTGCACGAAACTTGACGCAAAACCCTATTTGGTATATATTATTGTGTTGAAGTGGTTAGAATTGTAAATCATAGTCATATGCTTGAAATTACGAGTTAAATTGCGATTTTAAGGGTTTTTAAGCGTTTTTGGCACTTTTGCACATAAATTAGCTCAAACTTAGTTTATTTGGCACGAAACTTGACCACAACTCTATTTGGTATATATTATTGTGTTGAAGTGGTTAGAATTGTAAATCATAGTCATATGCTAGAAATTACGTGTTAAGTTGCGATTTTAA
>NC_080048.1:21149962-21183896 GCF_026212465.1 Amaranthus tricolor
TGTTTTGAAGTGGTTAGAATTGTAAAGCATAGTCATGCTAGAAATTACGTGTTAAGTTGCGATTTTAAGGGTTTTTAAGCGTTTTTGGCACTTTTGCACATAAATTACGTGTTAAGTTGTGATTTTAAGGGTTTTTAAGCGTTTTTGGCTCTTTTGCGCATAAAGTAGCTCAAACTTAGTTTATTTTTCACGAAACTTGACACAAAACTCTATGTGGTATTTATTATGGTGTTGAAGGGGTTAGAATTGTAAATCATAGTCATATGCTAGAAATTACGTATTAAGTTGCGATTTTAGGGGTTTTAAAGCATTTTTGGCACTTTTGTGCATAAAGTAGCTCAAACTTGGTATGTTTTGCACGAAAATTGACATAGAACACTGTTTGGTATATATTATTGCGTTGAAGTGGTTAGAATTGTAAATCATAGTCATATGCTAGAAATTATTTGTTACGTTGCGATTTTATGGGTTTTTAATCGTTTTTAGCACTTTTGCACATAAAGTAGCTCAAACTTGGTTTGTTTTGCACGAAACTTGACACACAACTCTATTTGGTATATATTATTGTGTTGAAGTGGTTAGAATTGTAAATAGTAGTCATATGCTAGAAATTACGTGTTAAGTTGCGATTTTAAGGGTTTTTAAGCGTTTTTGGCACTTTTGCACATAAAGTAGGTCAAACTTGGTTTGTTTTGCATGAAACATGACGCAAAACTCTATTTGGTATAAATTATTGTTTTAAAGTGGTTAGAATTGTAAATCTTAGTCATATGCTAGAAATTACATGTTAAGTTGTGATTTTAAGGGTTTTTAAGCGTTTTTGGCACTTTTGCGCATAAAGTAGCTCAAACTTAGTTTTTTTTGCACGAAACTTGACACAAAACTCTATTTGGTATATATTATGGTGTTGAAGTGGTTAGAATTGTAAATCATAGTCATATGCTAGAAATTACGTATTAAGTTGCGATTTTAGGGGTTTTTAAGCATTTTTGGCACTTTTGTGCATAAAGTAGCTCAAACTTGGTTTGTTTTGCACGAAACATGACACAGAACACTGTTTGGTATATATTATTGCGTTGAAGTGGTTAGAATTGTAAATCATAGTCATATGCTAGAAATTATGTGTTAAGTTGCGATTTTATGGGTTTTTAATCGTTTTTAGCACTTTTGCACATAAAGTAGCTCAAACTTGGTTTGTTTTGCACGAAACTTGACACACAACTCTATTTTGTATATATTATTGTGTTGTAGTGGTTAGAATTGTAAATAGTAGTCATATGCTAGAAATTTCGTGTTAAGTTGCGATTTTAATGGTTTTTAAGCGTTTTTGGCACTTTTGCGCATAAAGTAGCTTAAACTTGGTTTGTTTTGCACGAAACTTGTCAAACAACACTATTTGGAACTTATTATTGTGTTGAAGTGGTAATAATTGTAAATCCTAGTCATACGCTAGAAATTACGTGTTATGTTGCGAATTTAAGGGTTTTTAAGCGTTTTTGGCACTTTTGCGCTTAAAGTAGCTCAAACTTAGTTTTTTTTGCACGAAACTTGACACAAAACTCTATTTGGTATATATTATGGTGTTGAAGTGGTTAGAATTGTAAATCATAGTCATATGCTAGAAATTACGTATTAAGTTGCGATTTTAGGGGTTTTTAAGCATTTTTGGCACTTTTGTGCATAAAGTAGCTCAAACTTGGTTTGTTTTGCACGAAACATGACACAGAACACTGTTTGGTATATATTATTGCGTTGAAGTGGTTAGAATTGTAAATCATAGTCATATGCTAGAAATTATGTGTTAAGTTGCGATTTTATGGGTTTTTAATCGTTTTTAGCACTTTTGCACATAAAGTAGCTCAAACTTGGTTTGTTTTGCACGAAACTTGACACACAACTCTATTTGGTATATATTATTGTGTTGAAGTGGTTAGAATTGTAAATAGTAGTCATATGCTAGAAATTTCGTGTTAAGTTGCGATTTTAAGGGTTTTTAAGCGTTTTTGGCACTTTTGCGCATAAAGTAGCTTAAACTTGGTTTGTTTTGCACGAAACTTGGCAAACAACACTATTTGGAATTTATTATTGTGTTGAAGTGGTAATAATTGTAAATCCTAGTCATACGCTAGAAATTACGTGTTATGTTGCGAATTTAAGGGTTTTTAAGCGTTTTTGGCACTTTTGCGCATAAAGTAACTCAGACTTGGTTTGTTTTGCACGAAACTTGACACACAACACTGTTTGGTATATATTATTGTGTTGAAGTGGTTAGAATGGTAAATTATAGTCATATACTAGAAATTACGTGTTAAGTTCCGATTTTAAGGGTTTTTAATCGTTTTTAGCACTTTTGCGCATAAAGTAGCTCAAACTTGGTTTGTTTTGCACGAAACTTGACACAGAACTCTATTTGGTATATATTATTATATTGAAGTGGTTAGAATTGTAAATTATAGTCATATGCTAGAAATTACGTGTTAAGTTGCGATTTTAAGGGTTTTTAAGCGTTTTTGGCACTTTTACACTTAAAGTAGGTCAAACTTGGTTTGTTTTGCATGAAACATGACACAAAACTCTATTTGCTATAAATTATTGTTTTGAAGTGGTTAGAATTGTAAATCTTAGTCATATGCTAGAAATTACGTGTTAAGTTGCGATTTTAAGGGTTTTTAAGCGTTTTTTGCACTTTTGCGCATGAAGTAGCTCAAACACGGTTTTGTTTTTCACGATACTTGGCTCACAATACTATTTGGAATTTTTTATTGTGTTGAAGTGGTAAGAATTTTAAGTCATAGTCATGTGCTAGAAATTACGTGTTAAGTTGCGATTTTAAGGGTTTTTAAGTGTTTTTGGCACTTTTGCGCATAAAGTAGCTCAAACTTAGTTTATTTTGCACGAAACTTGACCACAACTCTATTTGGCATATATTATTGTTTTGAAGTGGTTTGAATTGTAAAGCAAAGTCATGCTAGAAATTACGTGTTAAGTTGCGATTTTAAGGGTTTTTAAGCGTTTTTGGCACTTTTGCAGATAAAGTAACTTGGTTTGTATTGCATGAAACATGACACAAAACTCTATTTGGTATAAATTATTGTTTTGAAGTGGTTAGAATTGTAAATCTTAGTCATATGCTAGAAATTACGTGTTAAGTTGTGATTTTAAGGGTTTTTAAGCGTTTTTGGCACTTTTGCGCATAAAGTAGCTCAAACTTAGTTTTTTTTGCACGAAACTTGACACAAAACTCTATTTGGTATATATTATGGTGTTGAAGTGGTTAGAATTTTAAATCATAGTCATATGCTAGAAATTACGTATTAAGTTGCGATTTTAGGGGTTTTTAAGCATTTTTGGCACTTTTGTGCATAAAGTAGCTCAAACTTGGTTTGTTTTGCACGAAACTTGACACAGAACACTGTTTGGTATATATTATTGCGTTGAAGTGGTTAGAATTGTAAATCATAGTCATATGCTAGAAATTATGTGTTAAGTTGCGATTTTATGGGTTTTTAATCGTTTTTAGCACTTTTACACATAAAGTAGCTCAAACTTGGTTTGTTTTGCATGAAACATGACCCAAAACTCTATTTGGTATAAATTATTGTTTTGAAGTGGTTAGAATTGTAAATCTTAGTCATATGCTAGAAATTACGTGTTAAGTTGTGATTTTAAGGGTTTTTAAGCGTTTTTGGCACTTTTGCGCATAAAGTAGCTCAAACTTAGTTTTTTTTGCAAGAAACTTGACACAAAACTCTATTTGGTATATATTATGGTGTTGAAGTGGTTAGAATTGTAAATCATAGTCATATGCTCGAAATTACGTATTAAGTTGCGATTTTAGGGGTTTTTAAGCATTTTTGGCACTTTTGTGCATAAAGTAGCTCAAACTTGGTTTGTTTTGCACGAAACTTGACACAGAACACTGTTTGGTATATATTATTGCGTTGAAGTGGTTAGAATTGTAAATCATAGTCATATGCTAGAAATTATGTGTTAAGTTGCGATTTTATGGGTTTTTAATCGTTTTTAGCACTTTTGCACATAAAGTAGCTCAAACTTGGTTTGTTTTGCACGAAACTTGACACACAACTCTATTTGGTATACATTATTGTGTTGAAGTGGTTAGAATTGTAAATAGTAGTCATATGCTAGAAATTACGTGTTATGTTGCGATTTTAAGGGTTTTTAAGCGTTTTTGGCACTTTTGCACATAAAGTAGGTACAACTTGGTTTGTTTTGCATGAAACATGACACAAAACTCTATTTGGTATAAATTATTGTTTTTAAGTGGTTAGAATTGTAAATCTTAGTCATATGCTAGAAATTACGTGTTAAGTTGTGATTTTAAGGGTTTTTAAGCGTTTTTGGCACTTTTGCGCATAAATTAGCTCAAACTTAGTTTTTTTTGCACGAAACTTGACACAAAACTCTATTTGGTATATATTATGGTTTTGAAGTGGTTAAAATTGTAAATCATAGTCATATGCTAGAAATTACGTATTAAGTTGCGATTTTAGGGGTTTTTAAGCATTTTTGGCACTTTTATGCATAAAGTAGCTCAAACTTGGTTTGTTTTGCACGAAACTTGACACAGAACACTGTTTGGTATATATTATTGCGTTGAAGTGGTTAGAATTGTAAATCATAGTCATATGCTAGAAATTATGTGTTAAGTTGCGATTTTAAGGGTTTTTAAGCGTTTTTGGCACTTTTGCACATAAAGTAGGTCAAACTTGGTTTGTTTTGCATGAAACATGACACAAAACTCTATTTGGTATAAATTATTTTTTTGAAGTGGTTAGAATTGTAAATCTTAGTCATATGCTAGAAATTACGTGTTATGTTGCGATTTTAAGGGTTTTTAAGCGTTTTTGGCACTTTTGCGCATGAAGTAGCTCAAACACGGTTTTGTTTTTCACGAAACTTGGCACACAATACTATTTGGAATTGTTTATTGTGTTGAAGTGGTAAGAATTTTAAGTCATAGTCATGTGCTAGAAATTACGTGTTAAGTTTCGATTTTAAGGGTTTTTAAGCGTTTTTGGCACTTTTGCGCAAAAAGTAGCTCAAACTTAGTTTATTTTGCACGAAACTTGACCACAACTCTATTTGGCATATATTATTGTTTTGAAGTGGTTAGAATTGTAAAGCATAGTCATGCTAGAAATTACGTGTTAAGTTGCGATTTTAAGGGTTTTTAAGCGTTTTTGGCACTTTTGCACATAAATTACGTGTTAAGTTGTGATTTTAAGGGTTTTTAAGCGTTTTTGGCTCTTTTGCGCATAAAGTAGCTCAAACTTAGTTTATTTTTCACGAAACTTGACACAAAACTCTATGTGGTATTTATTATGGTGTTGAAGGGGTTAGAATTGTAAATCATAGTCATATGCTAGAAATTACGTATTAAGTTGCGATTTTAGGGGTTTTAAAGCATTTTTGGCACTTTTGTGCATAAAGTAGCTCAAACTTGGTATGTTTTGCACGAAACTTGACATAGAACACTGTTTGGTATATATTATTGCGTTGAAGTGGTTAGAATTGTAAATCATAGTCATATGCTAGAAATTATTTGTTAAGTTGCGATTTTATGGGTTTTTAATCGTTTTTAGCACTTTTGCACATAAAGTAGCTCAAACTTGGTTTGTTTTGCACGAAACTTGACACACAACTCTATTTGGTATATATTATTGTGTTGAAGTGGTTAGAATTGTAAATAGTAGTCATATGCTAGAAATTACGTGTTAAGTTGCGATTTTAAGGGTTTTTAAGCGTTTTTGGCACTTTTGCACATAAAGTAGGTCAAACTTGGTTTGTTTTGCATGAAACATGACGCAAAACTCTATTTGGTATAAATTATTGTTTTAAAGTGGTTAGAATTGTAAATCTTAGTCATATGCTAGAAATTACATGTTAAGTTGTGATTTTAAGGGTTTTTAAGCGTTTTTGGCACTTTTGCGCATAAAGTAGCTCAAACTTAGTTTTTTTTGCACGAAACTTGACACAAAACTCTATTTGGTATATATTATGGTGTTGAAGTGGTTAGAATTGTAAATCATAGTCATATGCTAAAAATTACGTATTAAGTTGCGATTTTAGGGGTTTTTAAGCATTTTTGGCACTTTTGTGCATAAAGTAGCTCAAACTTGGTTTGTTTTGCACGAAACATGACACAGAACACTGTTTGGTATATATTATTGCGTTGAAGTGGTTAGAATTGTAAATCATAGTCATATGCTAGAAATTATGTGTTAAGTTGCGATTTTATGGGTTTTTAATCGTTTTTAGCACTTTTGCACATAAAGTAGCTCAAACTTGGTTTGTTTTGCACGAAACTTGACACACAACTCTATTTTGTATATATTATTGTGTTGTAGTGGTTAGAATTGTAAATAGTAGTCATATGCTAGAAATTTCGTGTTAAGTTGCGATTTTAATGGTTTTTAAGCGTTTTTGGCACTTTTGCGCATAAAGTAGCTTAAACTTGGTTTGTTTTGCACGAAACTTGTCAAACAACACTATTTGGAACTTATTATTGTGTTGAAGTGGTAATAATTGTAAATCCTAGTCATACGCTAGAAATTACGTGTTATGTTGCGAATTTAAGGGTTTTTAAGCGTTTTTGGCACTTTTGCGCTTAAAGTAGCTCAAACTTAGTTTTTTTTGCACGAAACTTGACACAAAACTCTATTTGGTATATATTATGGTGTTGAAGTGGTTAGAATTGTAAATCATAGTCATATGCTAGAAATTACGTATTAAGTTGCGATTTTAGGGGTTTTTAAGCATTTTTGGCACTTTTGTGCATAAAGTAGCTCAAACTTGGTTTGTTTTGCACGAAACATGACACAGAACACTGTTTGGTATATATTATTGCGTTGAAGTGGTTAGAATTGTAAATCATAGTCATATGCTAGAAATTATGTGTTAAGTTGCGATTTTATGGGTTTTTAATCGTTTTTAGCACTTTTGCACATAAAGTAGCTCAAACTTGGTTTGTTTTGCACGAAACTTGACACACAACTCTATTTGGTATATATTATTGTGTTGAAGTGGTTAGAATTGTAAATAGTAGTCATATGCTAGAAATTTCGTGTTAAGTTGCGATTTTAAGGGTTTTTAAGCGTTTTTGGCACTTTTGCGCATAAAGTAGCTTAAACTTGGTTTGTTTTGCACGAAACTTGGCAAACAACACTATTTGGAATTTATTATTGTGTTGAAGTGGTAATAATTGTAAATCCTAGTCATACGCTAGAAATTACGTGTTATGTTGCGAATTTAAGGGTTTTTAAGCGTTTTTGGCACTTTTGCGCATAAAGTAACTCAGACTTGGTTTGTTTTGCACGAAACTTGACACACAACACTGTTTGGTATATATTATTGTGTTGAAGTGGTTAGAATGGTAAATTATAGTCATATACTAGAAATTACGTGTTAAGTTCCGATTTTAAGGGTTTTTAATCGTTTTTAGCACTTTTGCGCATAAAGTAGCTCAAACTTGGTTTGTTTTGCACGAAACTTGACACAGAACTCTATTTGGTATATATTATTATATTGAAGTGGTTAGAATTGTAAATTATAGTCATATGCTAGAAATTACGTGTTAAGTTGCGATTTTAAGGGTTTTTAAGCGTTTTTGGCACTTTTACACTTAAAGTAGGTCAAACTTGGTTTGTTTTGCATGAAACATGACACAAAACTCTATTTGGTATAAATTATTGTTTTGAAGTGGTTAGAATTGTAAATCTTAGTCATATGCTAGAAATTACGTGTTAAGTTGCGATTTTAAGGGTTTTTAAGCGTTTTTTGCACTTTTGCGCATGAAGTAGCTCAAACACGGTTTTGTTTTTCACGATACTTGGCTCACAATACTATTTGGAATTTTTTATTGTGTTGAAGTGGTAAGAATTTTAAGTCATAGTCATGTGCTAGAAATTACGTGTTAAGTTGCGATTTTAAGGGTTTTTAAGTGTTTTTGGCACTTTTGCGCATAAAGTAGCTCAAACTTAGTTTATTTTGCACGAAACTTGACCCCAACTCTATTTGGCATATATTATTGTTTTGAAGTGGTTTGAATTGTAAAGCATAGTCATGCTAGAAATTACGTGTTAAGTTGCGATTTTAAGGGTTTTTAAGCGTTTTTGGCACTTTTGCAGATAAAGTAACTTGGTTTGTTTTGCATGAAACATGAAACAAAACTCTATTTGGTATAAATTATTGTTTTGAAGTGGTTAGAATTGTAAATCTTAGTCATATGCTAGAAATTACGTGTTAAGTTGTGATTTTAAGGGTTTTTAAGCCTTTTTGGCACTTTTGCGCATAAAGTAGCGCAAACTTAGTTTTTTTTGCACGAAACTTGACACAAAACTCTATTTGGTATATATTATGGTGTTGAAGTGGTTAGAATTGTAAATCATAGTCATATGCTAGAAATTACGTATTAAGTTGCGATTTTAGGGGTTTTTAAGCATTTTTGGCACTTTTGTGCATAAAGTAGCTCAAACTTGGTTTGTTTTGCACGAAACTTGACACAGAACACTGTTTGGTATATATTATTGCGTTGAAGTGGTTAGAATTGTAAATCATAGTCATATGCTAGAAATTATGTGTTAAGTTGCGATTTTATGGGTTTTTAATCGTTTTTAGCACTTTTGCACATAAAATAGCTCAAACTTGGTTTGTTTTGCACGAAACTTGACACACAACTCTATTTGGTATATATTATTGTGTTGAAGTGGTTAGAATTGTAAATAGTAGTCATATGCTAGAAATTTCGTGTTAAGTTGCGATTTTAAGGGTTTTTAAGCGTTTTTGGCACTATTGCGCATAAAGTAGCTTAAACTTGGTTTGTTTTGCACGAAACTTGGCACACAACACTATTTGGAATTTATTATTGTGTTGAAGTGGTAATAATTGTAAATCCTAGTCATACGCTAGAAATTACGTGTTATGTTGCCAATTTAAGGGTTTTTAAGCGTTTTTGGCACTTTTGCGCATAAAGTAACTCAGACTTGGTTTGTTTTGCACGAAACTTGACACACAACACTGTTTGGTATATATTATTGTGTTGAAGTGGTTAGAATTGTAAATAATAGTCATATACTAGAAATTACGTGTTAAGTTCCGATTTTAAGGGTTTTTAAGCGTTTTTGGCACTTTTGCGCATAAAGTAGCTTAAACTTGGTTTGTTTTGCACGAAACTTGGCACACAACACTATTTGGAATTTATTATTATGTTGAAGTAAGTGGTAATAATTGGAATCCTAGTCATACGCTAGAAATTACGTGTTATGTTGCGAATTTAAGGGTTTTTAAGCGTTTTTGGCACTTTTGCGCATAAAGTAACTCAGACTTGGTTTGTTTTGCACGAAACTTGACACACAACACAGTTTGGGTATATATTATTGTGTTGAAGTGGTTAGAATGGTAAATCATAGTCATATACTAGAAATTACGTGTTAAGTTCCGATTTTAAGGGTTTTTAATCGTTTTTAGCACTTTTGCGCATAAAGTAGCTCAAACTTGTTTGTTTTGCACGAAACTTGACACAGAACTCTATTTGGTATATATTATTATATTGAAGTGGTTAGAATTATAAATTATAGTCATATGCTAGAAATTACGTGTTAAGTTGCGATTTTAAGGGTTTTTAAGCGTTTTTGGCACTTTTGCACATAAAGTAGGTCAAACTTGGTTCGTTTTGCATGAAACATGACACAAAACTCTATTTGGTATAAATTATTGTTTTGAAGTGGTTAGAATTGTAAATCTTAGTCATATGCTAGAAATTACGTGTTAAGTTGCGATTTTAATGGTTTTTTAAGCGTTTTTGGCACTTTTGCGCATGAAGTAGCTCAAACACGGTTTTGTTTTTCACGAAACTTGGCACACAATACTATTTGGAATTGTTTATTGTGTTGAAGTGGTTAGAATTGTAAATAGTAGTCATATGCTAGAAATTACGTGTTATGTTGCGATTTTAAGGGTTTTTAAGCGTTTTTGGCACTTTTGCACATAAAGTAGGTACAACTTGGTTTTTTTTGCATGAAACATGACACAAAACTCTATTTGGCATATATTATTGTTTTGAAGTGGTTAGAATTGTAAATCTTAGTCATATGCTAGAAATTACGTGTTAAGTTGTGATTTTAAGGGTTTTAAGCGTTTTTGGCACTTTTGCGCAGAAAGTAGCTCAAACTTAGTTTTTTTTGCACGAAACTTGATACAAAACTCTATTTGGTATATATTATGGTGTTGAAGTGGTTAGAATTGTAAATCATAGTCATATGCTAGAAATTACGTATTAAGTTGCGATTTTAGGGGTTTTCAAGCATTTTTGGCACTTTTATGCATAAAGTAGCTCAAACTTGGTTTGTTTTGCACGAAACTTGACACAGAACACTGTTTGGTATATATTATTGCGTTGAAGTGGTTAGAATTGTAAATCATAGTCATATGCTAGAAATTATGTGTTAAGTTGCGATTTTAAGGGTTTTTAATCGTTTTTAGAACTTTTACACATAAAGTAGCTCAAACTTGGTTTGTTTTGCCAACGAAACTTGACACACAACTCTATTTGGTATATATTATTGTGTTGAAGTGGTTAGAATTTTAAATAGTAGTCATATGCTAGAAATTACGTGTTAAGTTGCGATTTTAAGGGTTTTTAAGCGTTTTTGGCACTTTTGCGCATAAAGTAGCTTAAACTTGGTTTGTTTTGCACGAAACATGGCACACAACACTATTTGGAATTTATTATTGTGTTGAAGTGGTAATAATTGTAAATCCTAGTCATACGCTAGAAATTACGTGTTATGTTGCGAATTTAAGGGTTTTTAAGCGTTTTTGGCACTTTTGCGCATAAAGTAACTCATACTTGGTTTGTTTTGCATGAAACTTGACACACAACACTGTTTGGTATATATTATTGTGTTGAAGTGGTTAGAATGATAATCATAGTCATATACTAGAAATTACGTGTTAAGTTCCGATTTTAAGGGTTTTTAATCGTTTTTAGCACTTTTGCGCATAAAGTAGCTCAAACTTGGTTTGTTTGCACGAAACTTGACACAGAACTCTATTTGTTATATATTATTATATTGAAGTGGTTAGAATTCTAAATTATTGTCATATGCTAGAAATTACGTGTTAAGTTGCGATTTTAAGGGTTTTTAAGCGTTTTTGGCACTTTTGCGCATGAAGTAGCTCAAACACGGTTTTGTTTTTCACGAAACTTGGCACACAATACTATTTGGAATTGTTTATTGTGTTGAAGTGGTTAGAATTGTAAATAGTAGTCATATGCTAGAAATTACGTGTTATGTTGCGATTTTAAGGGTTTTTAAGCGTTTTTGGCACTTTTGCACATAAAGTAGGTACAACTTGGTTTTTTTTGCATGAAACATGACACAAAACTCTATTTGGCATATATTATTGTTTTGAAGTGGTTAGAATTGTAAATCTTAGTCATATGCTAGAAATTACGTGTTAAGTTGTGATTTTAAGGGTTTTTAAGCGTTTTTTGGCACTTTTGCGCAGAAAGTAGCTCAAACTTAGTTTTTTTTGCACGAAACTTGATACAAAACTCTATTTGGTATATATTATGGTGTTGAAGTGGTTAGAATTGTAAATCATAGTCATATGCTAGAAATTACGTATTAAGTTGCGATTTTAGGGGTTTTCAAGCATTTTTGGCACTTTTATGCATAAAGTAGCTCAAACTTGGTTTGTTTTGCACGAAACTTGACACAGAACACTGTTTGGTATATATTATTGCGTTGAAGTGGTTAGAATTGTAAATCATAGTCATATGCTAGAAATTATGTGTTAAGTTGCGATTTTAAGGGTTTTTAATCGTTTTTAGCACTTTTACACATAAAGTAGCTCAAACTTGGTTTGTTTTGCACGAAACTTGACACACAACTCTATTTGGTATATATTATTGTGTTGAAGTGGTTAGAATTTTAAATAGTAGTCATATGCTAGAAATTACGTGTTAAGTTGCGATTTTAAGGTTTTTAAGCGTTTTTGGCACTTTTGCGCATAAAGTAGCTTAAACTTGGTTTGTTTTGCACGAAACATGGCACACAACACTATTTGGAATTTATTATTGTGTTGAAGTGGTAATAATTGTAAATCCTAGTCATACGCTAGAAATTACGTGTTATGTTGCGAATTTAAGGGTTTTTAAGCGTTTTTGGCACTTTTGCGCATAAAGTAACTCATACTTGGTTTGTTTTGCATGAAACTTGACACACAACACTGTTTGGTATATATTATTGTGTTGAAGTGGTTAGAATGATAAATCATAGTCATATACTAGAAATTACGTGTTAAGTTCCGATTTTAAGGGTTTTTAATCGTTTTTAGCACTTTTGCGCATAAAGTAGCTCAAACTTGGTTTGTTTTGCACGAAACTTGACACAGAACTCTATTTGTTATATATTATTATATTGAAGTGGTTAGAATTCTAAATTATTGTCATATGCTAGAAATTACGTGTTAAGTTGCGATTTTAAGGGTTTTTAAAGCGTTTTTGGCACTTTTGCACATAAAGTACGTCAAACTTGGTTTGTTTTACATGAAACATGACACAAAACTCTATTTGGTATAAATTATTGTTTTGAAGTGGTTTGAATTGTAAATCTTAGTCATATGCTAGAAATTACGTGTTAAGTTGCGATTTTAAGGGTTTTTAAGCGTTTTTGGCACTTTTGCGCATGAAGTTGCTCAAACACGGTTTTGTTTTTCACGAAACTTGGCACACAATACTATTTGGAATTGTTTATTGTGTTGAAGTGGTAAGAATTTTAAGTCATATTCATGTGCTAGAAATTACGTGTTAAGTTGCGATTTTAAGGGTTTTTAAGCGTTTTTGGCACTTTTGCGCATAAAGTAGCTCAAACTTAGTTTATTTTGCACGAAACTTGACCACAACTCTATTTGGCATATATTATTGTTTGGAAGTGGTTTGAAATGTAAAGCATAGTCATGCTAGAAATTACGTGTTAAGTTGTGATTTTAAGGGTTTTTAAGCGTTTTTGGCACTTTTGCACATAAAGTAGGTCAAACTTGGTTTGTTTTGCATGAAACATGACCCAAAACTCTATTTGGTATAAATTATTGTTTTGAAGTGGTTAGAATTGTAAATCTTAGTCATATGCTAGAAATTACGTGTTAAGTTGTGATTTTAAGGGTTTTTAAGCGTTTTTGGCACTTTTGCGCATAAAGTAGCTCAAACTTAGTTTTTTTTGCAAGAAACTTGACACAAAACTCTATTTGGTATATATTATGGTGTTGAAGTGGTTAGAATTGTAAATAGTAGTCATATGCTAGAAATTTCGTGTTGAGTTGCGATTTTAAGGGTTTTTAAGCGTTTTTGGCACTTTTGCGCATAAAGTAGCTTAAACTTGGTTTGTTTTGCACGAAACTTGGCACACAAACACTATTTGGAATTTATTATTGTGTTGAAGTGGTAATAATTGTAAATCCTAGTCCACACGCTAGAAATTACGTGTTATGTTGCGAATTTAAGGGTTTTTAAGCGTTTTTGGCACTTTTGCGCATAAAGTAACTCAGACTTGGTTTGTTTTGCACGAAACTTGACACACAACACTGTTTGGTATATATTATTGTGTTGAAGTGGTTAGAATTGTAAATCATAGTCATATGCTAGAAATTACGTGTTAAGTTGCGATTTTAAGGGTTTTTAAGCATTTTTGGCACTTTTGCGCATAAGATAGCTCAAACTTGGTTTGTTTTGCACGAAACTTGGCACACAACACTATTTTAAATTTATTATTGTGTTGAAGTGGTAAGAATTGTAAATCCTAGTCATATGCTAGAAATTACGTGTTACGTTGCGATTTTAAGGATTTTTAAGCGTTTGTGGCAATTTTGCGCATAAAGTAGCTCAAACTTGGTTTGTTTTGCACGAAACTTGGCAGACAACACTATCTGGTATATATTATTGTGTTGAAGTGGTTAGAATTTTAAATCATAGTCATATGCTAGAAATTACGTGTTAAGTTGCGATTTTAAGGGTTTTTAAGCGTTTTTGGCACTTTTGCACATAAAGTAGGTCAAACTTGGTTTGTTTTGCATGAAACATGACACAAAACTCTATTTGGTATAAATTATTGTTTTGAAGTGGTTTGAATTGTAAATCTTAGTCATATGCTAGAAATTACGTGTTAAGTTGCGATTTTAAGGTTTTTAAGCGTTTTTGGCACTTTTGCGCATGAAGTAGCTCAAACACGGTTTTGTTTTTCACGAAACTTGGCACACAATACTATTTGGAATTGTTTATTATGTTGAAGTGGTAAGAATTTTAAGTCATATTCATGTGCTAGAAATTACGTGTTAAGTTGCGATTTTAAGGGTTTTTAAGCGTTTTTGGCACTTTTGCGCATAAAGTAGCTCAAACTTAGTTTATTTTGCACGAAACTTGACCACAACTCTATTTGGCATATATTATTGTTTGGAAGTGGTTTGAATTGTAAAGCATAGTCATGCTAGAAATTACGTGTTAAGTTGTGATTTTAAGGGTTTTTAAGCGTTTTTGGCACTTTTGCACATAAAGTAGGTCAAACTTGGTTTGTTTTGCATGAAACATGACCCAAAACTCTATTTGGTATAAATTATTGTTTTGAAGTGGTTAGAATTGTAAATCTTAGTCATATGCTAGAAATTACGTGTTAAGTTGTGATTTTAAGGGTTTTTAAGCGTTTTTTGGCACTTTTGCGCATAAAGTAGCTCAAACTTAGTTTTTTTTTGCAAGAAACTTGACACAAAACTCTATTTGGTATATATTATGGTGTTGAAGTGGTTAGAATTGTAAATCATAGTCATATGCTCGAAATTACGTATTAAGTTGCGATTTTAGGGGTTTTTTAAGCATTTTTGGCACTTTTGTGCATAAAGTTAGCTCAAACTTGGTTTGTTTTGCACGAAACTTGACACAGAACACTGTTTGGTATATATTATTGCGTTGAAGTGGTTAGAATTGTAAATCATAGTCATATGCTAGAAATTATGTGTTAAGTTGCGATTTTATGGGTTTTTAATCGTTTTTAGCACTTTTACACATAAAGTAGCTCAAACTTGGTTTGTTTTGCATGAAACATGACCCAAAACTCTATTTGGTATAAATTATTGTTTTGAAGTGGTTAGAATTGTAAATCTTAGTCATATGCTAGAAATTACGTGTTAAGTTGTGATTTTAAGGGTTTTTTAAGCGTTTTTGGCACTTTTGCGCATAAAGTAGCTCAAACTTAGTTTTTTTTGCAAGAAACTTGACACAAAACTCTATTTGGTATATATTATGGTGTTGAAGTGGTTAGAATTGTAAATCATACTCATATGCTAGAAATTACGTATTAAGTTGCGATTTAGGGGTTTTTAAGCATTTTTGGCACTTTTGTGCATAAAGTAGCTCAAACTTGGTTGGTTTTGCACGAAACTTGACACAGAACACTGTTTGGTATATATTATTGCGTTGAAGTGGTTAGAATTAAAATCATAGTCATATGCTAGAAATTATGTGTTAAGTTGCGATTTTATGGGTTTTTAATCGTTTTTAGCACTTTTACACATAAAGTAGCTCAAACTTGGTTTGTTTTGCACGAAACATGACACCCAACTCTATTTGGTATATATTATTGTGTTGAAGAGGTTAGAATTGTAAATAGTAGTCATATGCTAGAAATTTCGTGTTGAGTTGCGATTTTAAGGGTTTTTAAGCGTTTTTGGCACTTTTGCGCATAAAGTAGCTTAAACTTGGTTTGTTTTGCACGAAACTTGGCACACAACACTATTTGGAATTTATTATTGTGTTGAAGTGGTAATAATTGTAAATCCTAGTCACACGCTAGAAATTACGTGTTATGTTGCGAATTTAAGGGTTTTTAAGCGTTTTTGGCACTTTTGCGCATAAAGTAACTCAGACTTGGTTTGTTTTGCACGAAACTTGACACACAACACTGTTTGGTATATATTATTGTGTTGAAGTGGTTAGAATTGTAAATCATAGTCATATGCTAGAAATTACGTGTTAAGTTGCGATTTAAGGGTTTTTAAGCATTTTTGGCACTTTTGCGCATAAGATAGCTCAAATTTGGTTTGTTTTGCACGAAACTTGGCACACAACACTATTTTAAATTTATTATTGTGTTGAAGTGGTAAGAATTGTAAATCCTAGTCATATGCTAGAAATTACGTGTTACGTTGCGATTTTAAGGATTTTTAAGCGTTTGTGGCAATTTTGCGCATAAAGTAGCTCAAACTTGGTTTGTTTTGCACGAAACTTGGCAGACAACACTATCTGGTATATATTATTGTGTTGAAGTGGTTAGAATTTTAAATCATAGTCATATGCTAGAAATTACGTGTTAAGTTGCGATTTTAAGGGTTTTTAAGCGTTTTTGGCACTTTTGCACATAAAGTAGGTCAAACTTGGTTTGTTTTGCATGAAACATGACACAAAACTCTATTTGGTATAAATTATTGTTTTGAAGTGGTTTGAATTGTAAATCTTAGTCATATGCTAGAAATTACGTGTTAAGTTGCGATTTTAAGGGTTTTTAAGCGTTTTTGGCACTTTTGCGCATGAAGTAGCTCAAACACGGTTTTGTTTTTCACGAAACTTGGCACACAATACTATTTGGAATTGTTTATTATGTTGAAGTGGTAAGAATTTTAAGTCATATTCATGTGCTAGAAATTACGTGTTAAGTTGCGATTTTAAGGGTTTTTAAGCGTTTTTGGCACTTTTGCGCATAAAGTAGCTCAAACTTAGTTTATTTTGCACGAAACTTGACCACAACTCTATTTGGCATATATTATTGTTTGGAAGTGGTTTGAATTGTAAAGCATAGTCATGCTAGAAATTACGTGTTAAGTTGTGATTTTAAGGGTTTTTAAGCGTTTTTGGCACTTTTGCACATAAAGTAGGTCAAACTTGGTTTGTTTTGCATGAAACATGACCCAAAACTCTATTTGGTATAAATTATTGTTTTGAAGTGGTTAGAATTGTAAATCTTAGTCATATGCTAGAAATTACGTGTTAAGTTGTGATTTTAAGGGTTTTTAAGCGTTTTTGGCACTTTTGCGCATAAAGTAGCTCAAACTTAGTTTTTTTTGCAAGAAACTTGACACAAAAACTCTATTTGGTATATATTATGGTGTTGAAGTGGTTAGAATTGTAAATCATAGTCATATGCTCGAAATTACGTATTAAGTTGCGATTTTAGGGGTTTTTAAGCATTTTTGGCACTTTTGTGCATAAAGTAGCTCAAACTTGGTTTGTTTTGCACGAAACTTGACACAGAACACTGTTTGGTATATATTATTGCGTTGAAGTGGTTAGAATTGTAAATCATAGTCATATGCTAGAAATTATGTGTTAAGTTGCGATTTTATGGGTTTTTTAATCGTTTTTAGCACTTTTACACATAAAGTAGCTCAAACTTGGTTTGTTTTGCATGAAACATGACCCAAAACTCTATTTGGTATAAATTATTGTTTTGAAGTGGTTAGAATTGTAAATCTTAGTCATATGCTAGAAATTACGTGTTAAGTTGTGATTTTAAGGGTTTTTAAGCGTTTTTGGCACTTTTGCGCATAAAGTAGCTCAAACTTAGTTTTTTTTGCAAGAAACTTGACACAAAACTCTATTTGGTATATATTATGGTGTTGAAGTGGTTAGAATTGTAAATCATACTCATATGCTAGAAATTACGTATTAAGTTGCGATTTTAGGGGTTTTTAAGCATTTTTGGCACTTTTGTGCATAAAGTAGCTCAAACTTGGTTGGTTTTGCACGAAACTTGACACAGAACACTGTTTGGTATATATTATTGCGTTGAAGTGGTTAGAATTAAAAATCATAGTCATATGCTAGAAATTATGTGTTAAGTTGCGATTTTATGGGTTTTTAATCGTTTTTAGCACTTTTACACATAAAGTAGCTCAAACTTGGTTTGTTTTGCACGAAACATGACACCCAACTCTATTTGGTATATATTATTGTGTTGAAGAGGTTAGAATTGTAAATAGTAGTCATATGCTAGAAATTTCGTGTTGAGTTGCGATTTTAAGGGTTTTTAAGCGTTTTTGGCACTTTTGCGCATAAAGTAGCTTAAACTTGGTTTGTTTTGCACGAAACTTGGCACACAACACTATTTGGAATTTATTATTGTGTTGAAGTGGTAATAATTGTAAATCCTAGTCACACGCTAGAAATTACGTGTTATGTTGCGAATTTAAGGGTTTTTAAGCGTTTTTGGCACTTTTGCGCATAAAGTAACTCAGACTTGGTTTGTTTTGCACGAAACTTGACACACAACACTGTTTGGTATATATTATTGTGTTGAAGTGGTTAGAATTGTAAATCATAGTCATATGCTAGAAATTACGTGTTAAGTTGCGATTTTAAGGGTTTTTAAGCATTTTTGGCACTTTTGCGCATAAGATAGCTCAAACTTGGTTTGTTTTGCACGAAACTTGGCACACAACACTATTTTAAATTTATTATTGTGTTGAAGTGGTAAGAATTGTAAATCCTAGTCATATGCTAGAAATTACGTGTTACGTTGCGATTTTAAGGATTTTTAAGCGTTTGTGGCAATTTTGCGCATAAAGTAGCTCAAACTTGGTTTGTTTTGCACGAAACTTGGCAGACAACACTATCTGGTATATATTATTGTGTTGAAGTGGTTAGAATTTTAAATCATAGTCATATGCTAGAAATTACGTGTTAAGTTGCGATTTTAAGGGTTTTTAAGCATTTTTGGCACTTTTGCACATAAAGTAGGTCAAACTTGGTTTGTTTTGCATGAAACATGACACAAAACTCTATTTGGTATAAATTATTGTTTTGAAGTGGTTTGAATTGTAAATCTTAGTCATATGCTAGAAATTACGTGTTAAGTTGCGATTTTAAGGGTTTTTAAGCGTTTTTGGCACTTTTGCGCATGAAGTAGCTCAAACACGGTTTTGTTTTTCACGAAACTTGGCACACAATACTATTTGGAATTGTTTATTATGTTGAAGTGGTAAGAATTTTAAGTCATATTCATGTGCTAGAAATTACGTGTTAAGTTGCGATTTTAAGGGTTTTTAAGCGTTTTTGGCACTTTTGCGCATAAAGTAGCTCAAACTTAGTTTATTTTGCACGAAACTTGACCACAACTCTATTTGGCATATATTATTGTTTGGAAGTGGTTTGAATTGTAAAGCATAGTCATGCTAGAAATTACGTGTTAAGTTGTGATTTTAAAGGTTTTTAAGCGTTTTTGGCACTTTTGCACATAAAGTAGGTCAAACTTGGTTTGTTTTGCATGAAACATGACCCAAAACTCTATTTGGTATAAATTATTGTTTTGAAGTGGTTAGAATTGTAAATCTTAGTCATATGCTAGAAATTACGTGTTAAGTTGTGATTTTAAGGGTTTTTAAGCGTTTTTGGCACTTTTGCGCATAAAGTAGCTCAAACTTAGTTTTTTTTGCAAGAAACTTGACACAAAACTCTATTTGGTATATATTATGGTGTTGAAGTGGTTAGAATTGTAAATCATAGTCATATGCTCGAAATTACGTATTAAGTTGCGATTTTAGGGGTTTTTAAGCATTTTTGGCACTTTTGTGCATAAAGTAGCTCAAACTTGGTTTGTTTTGCACGAAACTTGACACAGAACACTGTTTGGTATATATTATTGCGTTGAAGTGGTTAGAATTGTAAATCATAGTCATATGCTAGAAATTATGTGTTAAGTTGCGATTTTATGGGTTTTTAATCGTTTTTAGCACTTTTACACATAAAGTAGCTCAAACTTGGTTTGTTTTGCACGAAACTTGACACACAACTCTATTTGGTATATATTATTGTGTTGAAGAGGTTAGAATTGTAAATAGTAGTCATATGCTAGAAATTTCGTGTTGAGTTGCGATTTTAAGGGTTTTTAAGCGTTTTTGGCACTTTTGCGCATAAAGTAGCTTAAACTTGGTTTGTTTTGCACGAAACTTGGCACACAACACTATTTGGAATTTATTATTGTGTTGAAGTGGTAATAATTGTAAATCCTAGTCACACGCTAGAAATTACGTGTTATGTTGCGAATTTAAGGGTTTTTAAGCGTTTTTGGCACTTTTGCGCATAAAGTAACTCAGACTTGGTTTGTTTTGCACGAAACTTGACACACAACACTGTTTGGTATATATTATTGTGTTGAAGTGGTTAGAATTGTAAATCATAGTCATATGCTAGAAATTACGTGTTAAGTTGCGATTTTAAGGGTTTTTAAGCATTTTTGGCACTTTTGCGCATAAGATAGCTCAAACTTGGTTTGTTTTGCACGAAACTTGGCACACAACACTATTTTAAATTTATTATTGTGTTGAAGTGGTAAGAATTGTAAATCCTAGTCATATGCTAGAAATTACGTGTTACGTTGCGATTTTAAGGATTTTTAAGCGTTTGTGGCAATTTTGCGCATAAAGTAGCTCAAACTTGGTTTGTTTTGCACGAAACTTGGCAGACAACACTATCTGGTATATATTATTGTGTTGAAGTGGTTAGAATTTTAAATCATAGTCATATGCTAGAAATTACGTGTTAAGTTGCGATTTTAAGGGTTTTTAAGCGTTTTTGGCACTTTTGCACATAAAGTAGGTCAAACTTGGTTTGTTTTGCATGAAACATGACACAAAACTCTATTTGGTATAAATTATTTTTTTGAAGTGGTTAGAATTGTAAATCTTAGTCATATGCTAGAAATTACGTGTTAAGTTGCGATTTTAAGGGTTTTTAAGCGTTTTTTGCACTTTTGCGCATGATGTAGCTAAATCACGGTTTTGTTTTTCACGAAACTTGGCACACAATACTATTTGGAATTGATTATTGTGTTGAAGTGGTAAGAGTTTTAAGTCATAGTCATATGCTAGAAATTACGTGTTAAGTTGCGATTTTAAGGGTTTTTAAGCTTTTTTGGCACTTTTGCGCATAAAGTAGCTCAAACTTAGTTTATTTTGCACGAAACATGACCACAACTCTATTTGGCATATATTATTGTTTTGAAGTGGTTAGAATTGTAAATCATCGTCATATGCTAGAAATTACGTGTTAAGTTGTGATTTTAAGGGTTTTTTAGCGTTTTTGGCACTTTTGCGCATTAAGTAGGTCAAACTTGGTTTGTTTTGCACAAAACTTGGCACACAACACTATTTGAAATTTATTATTTTTTTGAAGTGGTAAGAATTGTAAATACTAGTCATATGCTAGAAATTACATGTTAAGCTGCAATTTTAAGGGTTTTTAAGCGTTTTTGGCACTTTTGCACATAAAGTTGCTTAAACTTGGTTTCTTTTGCATGATGCATGACACACAACTCTATTTGGTATAAGTTATTGTGTTGAAGTGGTTAGAAATGTAAATCATAGTCATATGCTAGAAATTACATGTTATGTTGCGATTTTAAGGGTTTTTAAGGCGTTTTTGGCACTTTTGCGCATAAAGTAGCTCAAACACAGTTTATTTTTCACGAAACATGGCACTGAACACTATTTGGAATTTATTATTGTGTTGAAGTGGTAAGAAATTTAAATCATAATCATATGCGAGAAATTACGTGTTAAGTTGCGATTTTAAGGATTTTTAAGCATTTTTGGCACTTTTGCGCATAAAGTAGCTCAATCTTGGTTTGGTTTGCACGAAACTTGACACACAATTCTATTTGGGATATATTATTGTGTTGAAGTGGTTAGAATAGTAAATCGTAGTCATATGCTAGAAATTACGTGATAAGTTGCGATTTTAAGGGTTTTTTAGCGTTTTTGGCACTTTTGCGCATAAAGTGGCTCAAACTTGGGTTGTTTTGCACGAAACTTGGCACACAACACTATTTGGAATTTATTATTGTGTTGAAGTGGTAATAATTGTAAATCCTAGGCATATGCTAGAAATTACGTGTTATGTTGCGATTTTAAGGGTTTTTAAGCGTTTTTGGAACTTTTGCGCATAGAGTAGCTCAAACTTGGTTTGTTTTGCACAATACTTGGCAGACAACACTGTTTGGTATACATTATTGTGTTAAAGTGGTTAGAATTGTAAATCATAGTCATATGTTAGAAATTACGTGTTAAGTTGCAATTTTAAGGGTTTTTAAGCGTTTTTGATACTTTTGCGCATAAAGTACGTCAAACAAACTTGGTTTGTTTTCCACGAAACTGGACACACAACTCTATTTGGTATATACTATTGTGGTCAAGTGGTTAGAATTGTAAATCATAGTAATATGCTAGAAATTACGTGTTAAGTTGCGATTTTAAGGGTTTTTAAGCGTTTTTGCCACTTTTGCGTATAAAATAGCTCAAACTTGGTTTGTTTTGCACACAACACTATTTGGAATTTATTATTGTGTTAAAATTGTAAGAATTCTAAATCCTAGTCATATGCTAGAAATTACGTGTTATGTTGCGATTTTAAGGATTTTTAAGCGTTTGTGGCACTTTTACACATAAAGTAGCTCAAACTTAGTTTGTTTTGCATGACACATGACAAACAACTCTATTTGGTATAAATTATTGTGTTGAAGTAGTTAGAATTTTAAATCTTAGTCATATGCTAGAAATTACGTGTTAAGTTGCGATTTAAAAGGTTTTTAGGCGTTTTTGGCACTTTTACACATAAAGTAGCTCAAACTTAGTTTGTTTTGCATGAAACATGACAAACAACTCTATTTGGTATAAATTATTGTGTTGAAGTAGTTAGAATTTTAAATCATAGTCATATGCTAGAAATTACGTGTTAAGTTGCGATTTTAAGAAAATTTAAGCGTTTTTGGCACATTTGCACATAAAAGTAGCTCAAACCTTGTTTATTTTGCACGAAACTTGGCACAAAACACAATTTGGAATTTATTATTGTGTTGAAGTGGTAAGAATTGTAAATACTAGTAATATGCTAGAAATTACGTGTTATGTTGCGATTTTAAGGGTTTTTAAGTGTCTTTGGCAATTTTGCACATAAAGTAACTCAAACTTGGTTTGTTTTGCATGATGTATGACAAATAACTCTATTTGGTATAAATTATTGTGTTGAGGTGGTTAGAATTGTAAATCATAGTAATATGCTAGAAATTACGTGTTAAGTTGCGATTTTAAGGGTTTTTAAGCGTTTCTGGCACTTTTGCACATAAAGTAGCTCAAACTTGGTTTCTTTTGCATGATGAATGACACATAACTCTATTTGATATAAATTATTGTGTTGAAGTGGATAGAATTGTAAATCATTGTCATATGCTAGAAATTACGTGTTAAGTTGCGATTTTAAGGGTTTTTAAGCATTTTTGGCACTTTTGCGCATAAGATAGCTCAAACTTGGTTTGTTTTGCACGAAACTTGGCACACAACACTATTTTAAATTTATTATTGTGTTGAAGTGGTAAGAATTGTAAATCCTAGTCATATGCTAGAAATTACGTGTTACGTTGCGATTTTAAGGATTTTTAAGCGTTTGTGGCAATTTTGCGCAGAAAGTAGCTCAAACACTGTTTGTTTTGCACGAAACTTGGCAGACAACACTATCTGGTATATATTATTGTGTTGAAGTGGTTAGAATTGTAAATCTTAGTCATATGCTAGAAATTACGTGTTAAGTTGCGATTTTAAGGGTTTTTAAGCGTTTTTTGCACTTTTGCGCATGATGTAGCTCAATCACGGTTTTGTTTTTCACGAAACTTGGCACACAATACTATTTGGAATTGATTATTGTGTTGAAGTGGTAAGAATTTTAAGTCATAGTCATATGCTAGAAATTACGTGTTAAGTTGCGATTTTAAGGGTTTTTAAGCGTTTTTGGCACTTTTGCGCATAAAGTAGCTCAAACTTAGTTTATTTTGCACGAAACATGACCACAACTCTATTTGGCATATATTATTGTTTTGAAGTGGTTTGAATTGTAAAGCATAGTCATGCTAGAAATTACGTGTTGAGTTGCGATTTTAAGGGTTTTTAAGTGTTTTTGGCACTTTTGCGCAAAAAGTAGCAATCAAATTTGTTTTGTTTTGCAGGAAACTTGGCACACAACACTATTTGGAATTTATCATTGTGTTGAAGTGGTAAGAATTTTAAATCATAGTCATATGCTAGAAATTACGTGTTAAGTTGCGATTTTAAGGGTTTTTAAGCATTTTTGGCACTTTTGCGCATAACGGAGCTCAAACTTGGTTTGTTTTGCATGAAACTTGACGCACAACTCTATTTGGTACATATTATTGTGTTGAAGTGGTTAGAATAGTAAATCGTAGTCATATGCTAGAAATTACGTGTTAAGTTGCGATTTTAAGGGTTTTTAAGCGTTTTTGGCACTTTTGCGCATAAAGTAGCTCAATCTTGGTTTGTTTTGCACGAAACTTGGCACACAACACTATTTGGAATTTATTATTGTGTTGAAGTGGTTATAATTGTAAATCCTAGTCATACGCTAGAAATTACGTGTTATGTTGCGAATTTAAGGGTTTTTAAGCGTTTTTGGCACTTTTGCGCATATAGTAACTCTGACTTGGTTTGTTTTGCACGAAACTTGGCAGACAACACTATTGTGTATGCATTATTGTGTTGAAGTTGTTAGAATTGTAAATCATAGTCATATGCTAGAAATTACGTTTTTACTTGCGATTTTAAGGGTTTTTAAGCGGTTTTGGACATTTTGCGCATAAAGTAGGTCAAACAAATTTGCTTTGGTTTTTACGAAACATAACACACAACTCTATTTGGTATATATTATTGTGTTCAAGTGGTTAGAATTGTAAATCATAGTCATATGCTAGAAATTACGTGTTAAGTTGCGATTTTAAGGGTTTTTAAGCGTTTTTAGCACTTTTGCACATAAAGTAGCTCAAACTTGGTTTGTTTTGCACGAAACTTGACACACAACTCTATTTGGTATATATTATTGTGTTGAAGTGGTTAGAATTTTAAATAGTAGTCATATGCTAGAAATTACGTATTAAGTTGCGATTTTAAGGGTTTTTAAGCATTTTTGGCACTTTTGTGCATAAAGTAGCTCAAACTTGGTTTGTTTTGCCCGAAACTTGACACAGAACACTGTTTGGTATATATTATTGTGTTGAAGTGGTTAGAATTGTAAATCATAGTCATATGCTAGAAATTATGTGTTAAGTTGCGATTTTATGGGTTTTTAATCGTTTTTAGCACTTTTGCACATAAAGTAGCTCAAACTTGGTTTGTTTTGCCCGAAACTTGGCACACAACTCTATTCGGTATATATTATTGTGTTGAAGTGGTTAGAATTTTAAATAGTAGTCATATGCTAGAAAGTACGTGTTAAGTTTCGATTTTAAGGGTTTTTAATCGTTTTTAGCACTTTTGCGCATAAAGTAGCTCAAACTTGGTTTGTTTTACACGAAAATTGACACAGAACTCTATTTGGAATATATTATTATATTGAAGTGGTTAGAATTCTAAATCATAGTCATATGCTAGATATTATGTGTAAAGTTGCGATATTAAGGGTTTTTTAAGCGTTTTTGGCACTTTTGCGCATAAAGTAGCTCAAACTTGGTTTGTTTATCACGAAACTTGGCACACAACTCTTTTTGATATATATTATTGAGTTGAAGTGGTTAGAATTGTAAATCATAGTCATATGCTAGAAATTACGTGTTAAGTTGCGATTTTAAGGGTTTTTAAGCGTTTTTGGCACTTTTGCGCATAAAGTAGCTCAAACTTAGTTTTTTTTGCACGAAACTTGACACAAAACTCTATTTGGTATATATTATGGTGTTGAAGTGGTTAGAATTGTAAATCATAGACATATGCTAGAAATTACGTATTAAGTTGCGATTTTAGGGGTTTTTAAGCATTTTTGGCACTTTTGTGCATAAAGTAGCTCAAACTTGGTTTGTTTTGCACGAAACTTGACACAGAACACTGTTTGGTATATATTATTGCCTTGAAGTGGTTAGAATTGTAAATCATAGTCATATGCTAGAAATTATGTGTTAAGTTGCGATTTTATGGGGTTTTTAATCGTTTTTAGCACTTTTGCACATAAAGTAGCTCAAACTTGGTTTGTTTTGCCCGAAACTTGGCACACAACTCTATTCGGTATATATTATTGTGTTGAAGTGGTTAGAATTTTAAATAGTAGTCATATGCCTAGAAATTACGTGTTAAGTTGCGATTTTAAGGGTTTTTAAGCGTTTTTGGCACTTTTGCACATAAAGTAGCTTAAACTTGGTTTGTTTTGCACGAAACTTGACACACAACACTGTTTGGTATATATTATTGTGTTGAAGTGGTTAGAATGGTAAATCATAGTCATATAATAGAAATTACGTGTTAAGTTCCGATTTTAAGGGTTTTTAATCGTTTTTAGCACTTTTGCGCATAAAGTAGCTCAAACTTGGTTTGTTTTGCACGAAACTTGACACAGAACTCTATTTGGTATATATTATTATATTGAAGTGGTTAGAGTTCTAAATTATAGTCATATGCTAGAAATTACGTGTTAAGTTGCGATTTTAAGGGTTTTTAAGCGTTTTTGGCACTTTTGCACATAAAGTAGGTCAAACTTGGTTTTTTTTGCATGAAACATGACACAAAACTCTATTTGGTATAAATTATTGTTTTGAAGTGGTTAGAATTGTAAATCTTAGTCATATGCTAGAAATTACGTGTGAAGTTGTGATTTTAAGGGTTTTTAAGCGTTTTTGGATCTTTTGCGCATAAAGTAGCTCAAACTTAGTTTTTTTTGCACGAAACTTGACACAAAACTCTATTTGGTATATATTATGGTGTTGAAGTGGTTAGAATTGTAAATCATACACATATGCTAGAAATTACGTATTAAGTTGCGATTTTAGGGGTTTTTAAGCATTTTTGGCACTTTTGTGCATAAAGTAGCTCAAACTTGGTTTGTTTTGCACGAAACTTGACACAGAACACTGTTTGGTATATATTATTGCGTTGAAGTGGTTAGAATTGTAAATCATAGTCATATGCTAGAAATTATGTGTTAAGTTGCGATTTTAAGGGTTTTTAATCGTTTTTAGCACTTTTACACATAAAGTAGCTCAAACTTGGCTTGTTTTGCACGAAACTTGACACACAACTCTATTTGGTATATATTATTGTGTTGAAGTGGTTAGAATTTTAAATAGTAGTCATATGCTTGAAATTACGTGTTAAGTTGCGATTTTAAGGGTTTTTAAGCGTTTTTGGCACTTTTGCGCATTAAGTAGCTTAAACTTGGTTTGTTTTGCACGAAACTTGGCACACAACACTATTTGGAATTTATTATTGTGTTGAAGTGGTAATAATTGTAAATCCTAGTCATACGCTAGAAATTACGTGTTATGTTGCGAATTTAAGGGTTTTTAAGCGTTTTTGGCACTTTTGCGCATAAAGTAACTCAGACTTGGTTTGTTTTGCATGAAACTTGACACACAACACTGTTTGGTATATATTATTGTGTTGAAGTGGTTAGAATGGTAAATCATAGTCATATACTAGAAATTACGTGTTAAGTTTCGATTTTAAGGGTTTTTAAGCGTTTTTGGCACTTTTGCGCATGAAGTAGCTCAAACACGGTTTTGTTTTTCACGAAACTTGGCACACAATACTATTTGGAATTGTTTATTGTGTTGAAGTGGTAAGAATTTTAAGTCATAGTCATGTGCTAGAAATTACGTGTTAAGTTGCGATTTTAAGGGTTTTTAAGCGTTTTTGGCACTTTTGCACATAAAATAGCTCAAACTTGGTTTGTTTTGCACGAAACATGACACAAAACTCTATTTGGTATAAATTATTGTTTTGAAGTGGTTAGAATTGTAAATCTTAGTCATATGCTAGAAATTACGTGTTAAGTTGTGTTTTTAAGGGTTTTTAAGCGTTTTTGGCACTTTTGCGAATAAAGTAGCTCAAACTTAGTTTTTTTTGCACGAAACTTGACACAAAACTCTATTTGGTATATATTATGGTGTTGAAGTGGTTAGAATTGTAAATCATAGTCATATGCTAGAAATTACGTATTAAGTTGCGATTTTAGGGGTTTTTAAGCATTTTTGGCACTTTTGTGCATAAAGTAGCTCAAACTTGGTTTGTTTTTCACGAAACTTGACACAGAACACTGTTTGGTATATATTATTGCGTTGAAGTGGTTAGAATTGTAAATCATAGTCATATGCTAGAAATTATGTGTTAAGTTGCGATTTTATGGGTTTTTTAATCGTTTTTAGCACTTTTGCACATAAAGTAGCTCAAACTTGGTTTGTTTTGCACGAAACTTGACACACAACTCTATTTGGTATATATTATTGTGTTGAAGTGGTTAGAATTGTAAATAGTAGTCATATGCTAGAAATTACGTGTTAAGTTGCGATTTTAAGGGTTTTTAAGCGTTTTTGGCACTTTTGCGCATAAAGTAGCTTAAACTTGGTTTGTTTTGCACGAAACTTGGCACACAACACTATTTGGAATTTATTATTGTGTTGAAGTGGTAATAATTGTAAATCCTAGTCATACGCTAGAAATTACGTGTTATGTTACGAATTTAAGGGTTTTTAAGCGTTTTTGGCACTTTTGCGCATAAAGTAACTCAGACTTGGTTTGTTTTGCACGAAACATGACACACAACACTGTTTGGTATATATTATTTTGTTGAAGTGGTTAGAATTGTAAATCATAGTCATATACTAGAAATTACGTGTTAAGTTTCGATTTTAAGGGTTTTTAAGCGTTTTTGGCACTTTTGCGCATAAAGTAGCTTAAACTTGGTTTGTTTTGCACGAAACTTGGCACACAACACTATTTGGAATTTATTATTGTGTTGAAGTGGTAAGAATTGTAAATCCTAGTCATACGCTAGAAATTACGTGTTATGTTGCGAATTTAAGGGTTTTTAAGCGTTTTTGGCACTTTTGCGCATAAAGTAACTCAGACTTGGTTTGTTTTGCACGAAACTTGACACACAACACTGTTTGGTATATATTATTGTGTTGAAGTGGTTAGAATGGTAAATCATAGTCATATACTAGAAATTACGTGTTAAGTTTCGATTTTAAGGGTTTTTAATCGTTTTTAGCACTTTTGCGCATAAAGTATCTCAAACTTGGTTTGTTTTGCACGAAACATGACATAGAACTCTATTTGGTATATATTATTATATTGAAGTGGTTAAAATTATAAATTATAGTCATATGCTAGAAATTAAGTGTTAAGTTGCGATTTTATGGGTTTTTAAGTGTTTTTGGCACTTTTGCACATAAAGTAGGTCAAACTTGGTTTGTTTTGCATGAAACATGACACAAAACTCTATTTGGTATAAATTATTGTTTTGAAGTGGTTAGAATTGTAAATCTTAGTCATATGCTAGAAATTACGTGTTAAGTTGCGATTTTAAGGATTTTTAAGCGTTTTTGGCACTTTTGCGCATGAAGTAGCTCAAACACGGTTTTGTTTTTCACGAAACTTTGCACACAATACTATTTGGAATTGTTTATTGTGTTGAAGTGGTAAGAATTTTAAGTCATAGTCATGTGCTAGAAATTACGTGTTAAGTTGCGATTTTAAGGGTTTTTAAGCGTTTTTGACACTTTTGCGCATAAAGTAGCTCAAACTTAGTTTATTTTGCACGAAACTTGACCACAACTCTATTTGGCATATGTTATTGTTTTGAAGTGGTTTGAATTGTAAAGCATAGTCATGCTAGAAATTACGTGTTAAGTTGCGATTTTAATGGTTTTTAAGCGTTTTTGGCACTTTCGCACATAAAGTAAGTCAAACTTGGTTTGTTTTGCATGAAACATGACACAAAACTCTATTTGGTATAAATTATTGTTTTGAAGTGGTTAGAATTGTAAATCTTAGTCATATGCTAGAAATTACGTGTTAAGTTGTGATTTTAAGGGTTTTTAAGCGTTTTTGGCACTTTTGCGCATAAAGTAGCTCAAACTTAGTTTTTTTTGCACGAAACTTGACACAAAACTCTATTTGGTATATATTATGGTGTTGAAGTGGTTAGAATTGTAAATCATAGTCATATGCTAGAAATTACGTATTAAGTTGCGATTTTAGGGGTTTTTAAGCATTTTTGGCACTTTTGTGCATAAAGTAGCTCAAACTTGGTTTGTTTTGCATGAAACTTGACACAGAACACTGTTTGGTATATATTATTGCGTTGAAGTGGTTAGAATTGTAAATCATAGTCATATGCTAGAAATTATGTGTTAAGTTGCGATTTTAAGGGTTTTTAATCGTTTTTAGCACTTTTGCACATAAAGTAGCTCAAACTTGGTTTGTTTTGCACGAAACTTGACACACAACTCTATTTGGTATATATTATTGTGTTGAAGTGGTTAGAATTGTAAATAGTAGTCATATGCTAGAAATTTCGTGTTAAGTTGCGATTTTAAGGGTTTTTAAGCGTTTTTGGCACTTTTGCGCATAAAGTAGCTTAAACTTGGTTTGTTTTGCACGAAACTTGGCACACAACACTATTTGGAATTTATTATTGTGTTGAAGTGGTAATAATTGTAAATCCTAGTCATACGCTAGAAATTACGTGTTATGTTGCGAATTTAAGGGTTTTTAAGCGTTTTTGGCACTTTTGCGCATAAAGTAACTCAGACTTGGTTTGTTTTGCACGAAACTTGACACACAACACTGTTTGGTATATATTATTGTGTTGAAGTGGTTAGAATGGTAAATCATAGTCATATACTAGAAATTACGTGTTAAGTTCCGATTTTAAGGGTTTTTAATCGTTTTTAGCACTTTTGCGCATAAAGTAGCTCAAACTTGGTTTGTTTTGCACGAAACTTGACACAGAACTCTATTTGGTATATATTATTATATTTAAATGGTTAGAATTATAAATTATAGTCGTATGCTAGAAATTACGTGTTAAGTTGCGATTTTAAGGGTTTTTAAGCGTTTTTGGCACTTTTGCACATAAAGTAGGTCAAACTTGGTTTGTTTTGCATGAAACATGACACAAAACTCTATTTGGTATAAATTATTGTTTTGAAGTGGTTAGAATTGTAAATCTTAGTCATATGCTAGAAATTACGTGTTAAGTTGCGATTTTAAGGGTTTTTAAGCGTTTTTGGCACTTTTGCGCATGAAGTAGCTCAAACACGGTTTTGTTTTTCACGAAACTTGGCACACAATACTATTGAGAATTGTTTATTGTGTTGAAGTGGTAAGAATTTTAAGTCATAGTCATGTGCTAGAAATTACGTGTTAAGTTGCGATTTTAAGGGTTTTTAAGCGTTTTTGGCACTTTTGCGCATAAAGTAGCTCAAACTTAGTTTATTTTGCACGAAACTTGACCACAACTCTATTTGGCATATGTTATTGTTTTGAAGTGGTTTGAATTGTAAAGCATAGTCATGCTAGAAATTACGTGTTAAGTTGCGATTTTAATGGTTTTTAAGCGTTTTTGGCACTTTTGCACATAAAGTAAGTCAAACTTGGTTTGTTTTGCATGAAACATGACACAAAACTCTATTTGGTATAAATTATTGTTTTTAAGTGGTTAGAATTGTAAATCTTAGTCATATGCTAGAAATTACGTGTTAAGTTGTGATTTTAAGGGTTTTTAAGCGTTTTTGGCACTTTTGCGCATAAAGTAGCTCAAACTTAGTTTTTTTTGCACGAAACTTGACACAAAACTCTATTTGGTATATATTATGGTGTTGAAGTGGTTAGAATTGTAAATCATAGACATATGCTAGAAATTACGTATTAAGTTGCGATTTTAGGGGTTTTTAAGCATTTTTGGCACTTTTGTGCATAAAGTAGCTCAAACTTGGTTTGTTTTGCACGAAACTTGACACAGAACACTGTTTGGTATATATTATTGCGTTGAAGTGGTTAGAATTGTAAATCATAGTCATATGCTAGAAATTATGTGTTAAGTTGCGATTTTAAGGGTTTTTAATCGTTTTTAGCACTTTTGCACATAAAGTAGCTCAAACTTGGTTTGTTTTGCACGAAACTTGACACACAACTCTATTTGGTATATATTATTGTGTTGAAGTGGTTAGAATTGTAAATAGTAGTCATATGCTAGAAATATCGTGTTAAGTTGCGATTTTAAGGGTTTTTAAGCGTTTTTGGCACTTTTGCGCATAAAGTAGCTTAAACTTGGTTTGTTTTGCACGAAACTTGGCACACAACACTATTTGGAATTTATTATTGTGTTGAAGTGGTAATAATTGTAAATCCTAGTCATACGCTAGAAATTATGTGTTATGTTACGAATTTAAGGGTTTTTAAGCGTTTTTGGCACTTTTGCGCATAAAGTAACTCAGACTTGGTTTGTTTTGCACGAAACATGACACACAACACTGTTTGGTATATATTATTTTGTTGAAGTGGTTAGAATTGTAAATCATAGTCATATACTAGAAATTACGTGTTAAGTTTCGATTTTAAGGGTTTTTAAGCGTTTTTGGCACTTTTGCGCATAAAGTAGCTTAAACTTGGTTTGTTTTGCACGAAACTTGGCACACAACACTATTTGGAATTTATTATTGTGTTGAAGTGGTAAGAATTGTAAATCCTAGTCATACGCTAGAAATTACGTGTTATGTTGCGAATTTAAGGGTTTTTAAGCGTTTTTGGCACTTTTGCGCATAAAGTAACTCAGACTTGGTTTGTTTTGCACGAAACTTGACACACAACACTGTTTGGTTTGGTATATATTATTGTGTTGAAGTGGTTAGAATGGTAAATCATAGTCATATACTAGAAATTACGTGTTAATTTTCGATTTTAAGGGTTTTTAATCGTTTTAGCACTTTTGCGCATAAAGTATCTCAAACTTGGTTTGTTTTGCACGAAACATGACACAGAACTCTATTTGGTATATATTATTATATTGAAGTGGTTAAAATTATAAATTATAGTCATATGCTAGAAATTAAGTGTTAAGTTGCGATTTTATGGGTTTTTAAGTGTTTTTGGCACTTTTGCACATAAAGTAGGTCAAACTTGGTTTGTTTTGCATGAAACATGACACAAAACTCTATTGGTATAAATTATTGTTTTGAAGTGGTTAGAATTGTAAATCTTAGTCATATGCTAGAAATTACGTGTTAAGTTGCGATTTTAAGGATTTTTAAGCGTTTTTGGCACTTTTGCGCATGAAGTAGCTCAAACACGGTTTTGTTTTTCACGAAACTTTGCACACAATACTATTTGGAATTGTTTATTGTGTTGAAGTGGTAAGAATTTTAAGTCATAGTCATGTGCTAGAAATTACGTGTTAAGTTGCGATTTTAAGGGTTTTTAAGCGTTTTTGACACTTTTGCGCATAAAGTAGCTCAAACTTAGTTTATTTTGCACGAACTTGACCACAACTCTATTTGGCATATGTTATTGTTTTGAAGTGGTTTGAATTGTAAAGCATAGTCATGCTAGAAATTACGTGTTAAGTTGCGATTTTAATGGTTTTTAAGCGTTTTTGGCACTTTTGCACATAAAGTAAGTCAAACTTGGTTTGTTTTGCATGAAACATGACACAAAACTCTATTTGGTATAATTATTGTTTTGAAGTGGTTAGAATTGTAAATCTTAGTCATATGCTAGAAATTACGTGTTAAGTTGTGATTTTAAGGGTTTTTAAGCGTTTTTGGCACTTTTGCGCATAAAGTAGCTCAAACTTAGTTTTTTTGCACGAAACTTGACACAAAACTCTATTTGGTATATATTATGGTGTTGAAGTGGTTAGAATTGTAAATCATAGTCATATGCTAGAAATTACGTATTAAGTTGCGATTTTAGGGGTTTTTAAGCATTTTGGCACTTTTGTGCATAAAGTAGCTCAAACTTGGTTTGTTTTGCATGAAACTTGACACAGAACACTGGTTGGTATATATTATTGCGTTGAAGTGGTTAGAATTGTAAATCATAGTCA
>NC_080048.1:21183996-21219536 GCF_026212465.1 Amaranthus tricolor
ATATTGTGTTGAAGTGGTTAGAATTATAAATTATAGTCAAGCTAGAAATTACGTGTTCAGTTGCGATTTTAAGGGTTTTTAAGCGTTTTTGGCACTTTTGCGCATAAAGTATCTCAAACTTGGTTTGTTTTTCACGAAACTTGGCACACAACTCTATTTGGTATATATAATTCCTTTGAAGTGGTTAAAATCCTAAATCGTAGTCATATGCTTGAAATTACGTGTTAAGAAGCGATTTTAAGGGTTTTTAAGCGTTTTTGGCACTTTTCCACATAAAGTAGCTCAAACTTGGTTTGTTTTGCACGAAACTTGACACACAACTCTATTTGGTATATATTAGTGAGTTGAAGTAGTTAGAATTGTAAATCATAGTCATATGCTAGAAATTACGTGTTAAGTTGCGATTTTAAGGGTTTTTAAGCGTTTTTTGCACTTTTGTACATAAAGTAGCTCAAACTTAGTTTATTTTGCACGAAACTTGACCACAACTCTATTTGGTATATATTATTGTGTTGAAGTGGTTAGAATTGTAAATCAAAGACATGCTAGAAATTACGTGTTCAGTTGCGATTTTAAGAGTTTTTAAGTGTTTTTGGCACTTTTGCGCATAAAGTATCTCTCAAACTTGGTTTGTTTTACAAGAAACTTGGAACATAACACTATTTGGAATTTATTATTGTGTTGAAGTGGTAAGAATTGTAAATCATAGTCATATGCTAGAAATTACGTGTTAAGTTGCAATTTTAAAGGTTTTAAGCGTTTTTGGCACTTTTGCACATAAAGTAGCTCAAACTTAGTTTATTTTGCACGACACTTGACCACAACTCTATTTAGTATATATTATTGTGTTGAAGTTGTTGGAATAGTAAATCATAGTCATGCTAGAAATTACGTGTTAAGTTATGATTTTAAGGGTTTTTTAGCGTTTTTGGCACTTTTGCACATAAAGTAGCTCAAACTTAGTTCGTTTTGCACAAAACTTGACACACAACTCTATTTGATATATATTATTGTGATGATGTGGTTAGAATTATAAATCATAGTCATATGCTAGAACTTACGTGTTAAGTTGCGATTTTAAGGGTTTTTAAGCGTTTTTGACACTTTTGCGCATAAAGTAGCTCAAACTTGGTTTGTTTTGCACGAAACTGGACACACAACTCTATTTGGTATACATTATTGTGTTGAAGTGGTTAGAATTGTAAATCATAGTCATATGCTAGAAATTACGTGTTAAGTTGGAATTTTAAGGGTTTTTAAGCGTTTTTGACACTTTTGCACATAAAGTAGCTCAAACTTGGTTTGTTTTGCACGAAACTTGACCACAACTCTATTTGGTATACATTATTGTGTTGAAGTGGTTAGAATTGTAAATCATAGACATGCTAGAAATTACGTGTTCAGTTGCGATTTTAAGTGTTTTTAAGCGAATTTGTCACTTTTGCGCATAAAGTAGTTCAAACTTGGTTTGTTTTGCACGAAACTGGACACACAACTCTATTTGGTATATATTATTGTGTTCAAGTGGTTAGAATTGCAAATCATAGTCATATGCTAAAAATTACGTGTTAAGTTGCGATTTTAAGGGTTTTTAAGCGTTTTTGGCACTTTTGCACATAAAGTAGCTCAAACTTAGTTTATTTTGCACGACACTTGACCACAACTCTATTTAGTATATATTATTGTGTTGAAGTGGTTGGAATTGTAAATCATAGTCATGCTAGAAATTACGTGTTAAGTTGCGATTTTAAAGGTTTTTAAGCGTTTTTGGCACTTTTGCACATAAAGTAGCTCAAACTTGGTTTGTTTTGCACGAAACTTGACACACAATTCTATTTGGTATATATTATTGAGTTGAAGTTGTTAGAATTGTAAATCATAGTTATATGCAAGAAATTACGTGTTAAGCTGCGATTTTTAGGGTTTTTAAGCGTTTTTTCCACTTTTGCGCATAAAGTAGCTCAAACTTGGTTTCTTTTGCACGAAACTTGACAAAGAACTCTATTTGGTATGTATTATTGTGTTGAAGTGGTTAGAATTGTAAATCATAGTCATATGTTAGAATTTACGTGTTAAGTTGCGATTTTAAGGGTTTTTAAGCGTTTGTGGCACTTTTGCACATAAAGTAGCTCAAACTTAGTTTAATTTGCACGAAACTTGAATACAACTCTATGTGGTATATATTATTGAGTTGAAGTGGTTTGAATTGCAAATTATAGTCAAGCTAGATATTACGTGTTAAGTTACGATTTTATGGGTTTTTAAGCGTTTTTGGCACTTTTGCACATAAAGTAGCTCAAACTTAGTTCGTTTTGCACAAAACTTGACACACAACTCTATTTGAGATATATTATTGAGTTGAAGTGGTTAGAATTACAAATCATAGTCATATGCTAGAAATTACGTGTTAAGTTGCGATTTTAAGGGTTTTTAAGCGTTTTTGGCACTTTTGCGCATAAAGTAGCTCAAACTTGGTTTGTTTTGCACCAAACTTGACACACAACTCTATTTGGTATATATTATTGTGTTGAAGTGGTTAGAATTGCAAATCATAGTCATATGCTAGAAATTACGTTTTAAGTTGCGATTTTAACGGTTTTTAAGCGTTTTTGGCACTTTTGCACATAAAGTAGCTCAAACTTAGTTTATTTTGCACGACACTTGACCACAACTCTATTTAGTATATATAATTGTGTTGAAGTGGTTGGAATTGTAAATCATAGTCATGCTAGAAATTAGGTGTTAAGTTGCGATTTTAAAGGTTTTTAAGCGTTTTTGGCACTTTTGCACATAAAGTAGCTCAAACTTGGTTTGTTTTGCACGAAACTTGACACACAATTCTATTTGGTATATATTATTGAGTTGAAGTTGTTAGAATTGTAAATCATAGTCATATGCTAGAAATTACGTGTTAAGCTGCGATTTTTAGGGTTTTTAAGCGTTTTTTCCACTTTTGCGCATAAAGTACCTCAAACTTGGTTTCTTTTGCACAAAACTTGACACACAACTCTATTTTGTATGTATTATTGTGTTGAGGTGGTTAGAATTGTAAATCATAGTCATATGTTACAATTTACGTGTTAAGTTGCGACTTTAAGGGTTTTTAAGCGTTTGTGGCACTTTTGCACATAAAGTAGCTCAAACTTAGTTTAATTTGCACGAAACTTGAATACAACTCTATGTGGTATATACTATTGTGTTGAAGTGGTTTGAATTGCAAATTATAGTCAAGCTAGATATTACGTGTTAAGTTACGATTTTATGGGTTTTTAAGCGTTTTTGGCACTTTTGCACATAAAGTAGCTCAAACTTAGTTCGTTTTGCACGAAACTTGACACACAACTCTATTTTATATATATTATTGAGTTGAAGTGGTTAGAATTACAAATCATAGTCATATGCTAGAAATTACGTGTTAAGTTGCGATTTTAAGGGTTTTTAAGCGTTTTTGGCACTTTTGCGCATAAAGTAGCTCAAACTTGGTTTGTTTTGCACCAAACTTGACACACAACTCTATTTGGTATATATTATTGTGTTGAAGTGGTTAGAATTGTAAATCATAGTCATATGCTAGAAATTACGTGTTATGTTGCGATTTTAAGGGTTTTTAAGCGTTCTTGGCACTTTTGCACATAAAGTAGGTCAAACTTAGTATGTTTTGCACGAAACTGGACACACAAGTCTATTTGGTATATATTATTGTTTTAAAGTGGTTAGAATTGTAAATAATAGTCATGCTAGAAATTTCGTGTTAAGTTGCGATTTTAAGGGTTTTTAAGAATTTTTGCACATAAAGTAGCTCAAACTTGGTTTGTTTTGCACGAAACCTGACACACAACACTGTTTGGTATATATTATTGTGTTTAAGTGGTTTGAATTGTAAATCATAGTCATATGCTAGAAGTTACGTGCTAAGTTGTGATTTTAAGGGTTTTTAATCATTTTTGGCAATTTTGCGCATAAAGTACCTCAAACTTGGTTTGTTTTGCATGAAACTTGACACACAACTCTATTTGGTATATATTATTATTTTGAAGTGATTAGAATTGTAAATCATAGTCATAGGCTATAAATTACGTGTTAAGTTGCGATTTTAAGGGTTTTTAAGCGTTTTTGGCACTTTCGCGCATAAATTTGCTCAAACTTGGTTTGTTTTGCACGAAACTTGACACAAAACTCTATTTGGTATATATTATTATGTTTAAGTGGTTTGAATTGTAAATCAGAGTCATATGCTAGAAATTACGTATTAAGTTGCAATTTTAAGGGTTTTTAAGCATTTTTGGCACTTTTGCACATAAAGTAGCTCAAACTTGGTTTGTTTTTAACGAAACTTGGCACACAACTCTATTTGGTATATATTATTCTGTTGAAGTGGTTAGAATCCTAAATCATAGTCATATGCTAGAATTTACGTGTTAAGTTGCGATTTTAAGGGTTTTTAAGCGTTTTTGGCACTTTTGCACATAAAATAGCTCAAACTAAGTTTGTTTTGCACGAAACTTGACCACAACTCTATTTGGTATATATTATTGTGTTGAAGTGGTTAGAATTGTAAATCATAGTCATATGTAAGAAATTACGTGTTAATTTGCAATTTTAAGGGTTTTTATGCGTTTTTGGCACTTTTGTACATAAAGTAGCTCAAACTTAGTTTATTTTGCACGAAACATGACCACAACTCTGTTTGGTATATATTATTGTGTTGAAGTGGTTAGAATTGTAAATCATAGTCATATGCTAGAAATTAGGTGTTAAGTTGCGATTTTAAGGGTTTTTAAGCGTTTTTGGCACTTTTGCGCATAAAGTAGCTCAAACTTAGTTTATTTTGCACGAAACTTGACCACAACTCTATTTGGTATATATTATTGTGTTGAAGTGGTTAGAATTGTAAATCATAGTCATATGCAAGAAATTACGTGTTAAGTTGCAATTTTAAGGGTTTTTATGCGTTTTTGGCACTTTTGTACATAAAGTAGCTCAAACTTAGTTTATTTTGCACGAAACTTGACCACAACTCTATTTAGTATATATTATTGTGTTGAAGTGGTTGGAATAGTAAATCATAGTCATGCTAGAAATTACGTGTTGTTAAGTTGTGATTTTAAGGGTTTTTAAGCGTTTTTGGCACTTTTGCACATAAAGTAGCTCAAACTTAGTTCGTTTTGCACGAAACTTGACACACAACTATATTTGATATATATTATTGAGATGAAGTGGTTAGAATTATAAATCATAGTCATATGCTAGAAATTACGTGTTAAGTTGCGATTTTAAGGGTTTTTAAGCGTTTTTGGCACTTTTGCGCATAAAGTAGCTCAAACTTGGTTTGTTTTGCACGAAACTGGACACACAACTCTATTTGGTATATATTATTGTGTTGAAGTGGTTAGAATTGTAAATCATAGACATGTTAGAAATTACGTGTTCAATTGCGATTTTAAGGGTTTTTAAGTGTTTTTGGCACTTTTGCGCAAAAAGTAGCTCTCAAACTTGGTTTGTTTTACAGGAAACTTGGCACATAACACTATTTGGAATTTATTATTGTGTTGAAGTGGTAAGAATTCTAAATCATAGTCATATGCTAGAAATTACGTGTTAAGTTGCGATTTTAAGGGTTTTAAGCGTTTTTGGCACTTTTGCACATAAAGTAGCTCAAACTTAGTTCGTTTTGCACGAAACTTGACACACAACTCTATTTGATATATATTATTGAGATGAAGTGGTTAGAATTACAAATCATAGTCATATGCTAGAAATTACGTCTTAAGTTGCGATTTTAAGGGTTTTTAAGCGTTTTTGGCACTTTTGTGCATAAAGTAGCTCAAACTTGGTTTGTTTTGCACGAAACTGGACACACAACTCTGTTTGGTATATATTATTGTGTTGAAGTGGTTAGAATTGTAAATCATAGTCATATGCTAGAAATTACGTGTTAAGTTGGAATTTTAAGGGTTTTTAAGAGTTTTTGACACTTTTGCACATAAAGTAGCTCAAACTTGGTTGGTTTTGCACGAAACTTGACCACAACTCTATTTGGTATACATTATTGTGTTGAAGTGGTTAGAATTGTAAATCATAGACATGCTAGAAATTACGTGTTCAGTTGCGATTTTAAGGGTTTTTTTAGCGAATTTGGCACTTTTGCGCATAAAGTAGTTCAAACTTGGTTTGTTTTGCACGAAACTGGACACACAACTCTATTTGGTATATATTATTGTGTTGAAGTGGTTAGAATTGTAAATCATAGTCATATGCTAGAATTTACGTGTTAAGTTGCGATTTTAAGGGTTTTTAAGCGTTTTTTGCACTTTTGTACATAAAGTAGCTCAAACTTAGTTTATTTTGCACGACACTTGACCACAACTCTATTTAGTATATATTATTGTGTTGAAGTGGTTGGAATTGTAAATCATAGTCATGCTAGAAATTAAGTGTTAAGTTGTGATTTTATGGGTTTTTAAGCATTTATGGCACTTTTGCACATATAGTAGCTCAAATTTAGTTCGTTTTGTAAGAAACTTGACACACAACTCTATTTGATATATATTATTGAGTTGAAGTGATTAGAATTATAAATCATAGTCATATGCTAGAAATTACGTGTTAAGTTGCGATTTTAAGGGTTTTTAAACGTTTTTGGCACTTTTGCGCATAAAGTAGCTCAAACTTAGTTTGTTTTGCACGAAACTGGACACACAACTCTATTTGGTATATATTATTGTGTTGAAGTGGTTAGAATTGTAAATCATAGTCAGATGCTAGAAATTACGTGTTCAGTTGCGATTTTAAGGGTTTTTAAGTGTTTTAGGCACTTTTGCGCAAAAAGTAGCTCTCAAACTTGGTTTTTTTTGCAGGAAACTTGGCACACAACACTATTCGGAATTTATTATTGTGTTGAAGTGGTAAGAATTGTAAATCATAGTCATATGCTAGAAATTATGTGTTAAGTTGCGATTTTAAGAGTTTTTAAGCGTTTTTGGCACTTTTTCACATAAAGTAGCAAACTTAGTTTGTTTTGCACGAAATTGACACACAACTCTTTTTGTTATATATTATTGAGTTGAAGTGGTTAGAATTGTAAATCATAGTCATATGCTAGAAATTACGTGTTAAGTTGCGATTTTAAGAGTTTTTAAGTGATTTTGTTACTTTTAATTTGCGCATAAAGTAGTTCAAACTTGGTTTGTTATGCACGAAACTGGACACACAACTCTATTTGGTATTTATTATTGTGTTGAAGTGGTTAGAATTGTAAATCATAGTCATATGCTAGAAATTACATGTTAAGTTGCGATTTTAAGGGTTTTTAAGCGTTTTTGGCACTTTTTCACATAAAGTAGCTCAAACTTAGTTTATTTTGCACGAAACTTCACCACAACTCTATTTTGGTATATATTATTGTGTGTAAGTGGTTAGAATTCTAAATCATAGTCAAGCTAGAAATTACGTGTTAAGTTTCAATTTTAAGGGTTTTTAACCATTTTTGGCACTTTTGCGCATAACGTAGCTCAAACTTGGTCTATTTTGCATGAAACTTGACACACAACTCTATTTGGTATATATTATTGTGGTTAAGTGGTTAGAATTGTAAATTGTAGTCATATGCTAGAAATTACGTGTTAAGTTGCGATTTTAATGGTTTTTAAGAGTTTTTGGCACTTTGGCGCATAAAGTAGCTCAAACTTGGTTTGTTTTGCACGAAACTTGGCACACAACACTATTTGGAATTTATTATTGCGTTGAAGTGGTAATAATTGTAAATCCTATTCATACGCTAGAAATTACGTGTTATGTTGCGATTTTAAGGGTTTTTAAGAGTTTTTGGCACTTTTGCGCATAAAGTAACTCAGACATGGTTTGTTTTGCACGAAACTTGGCAGAATTGTAAATCATAGTCATATGCTAGAAATTACGTGTTTACTTGCGATTATAAGGGTTTTTAAGCGGTTTTGGCAATTTTGCGCATAAAGTAGGTCACACAAACTTGCTTTGTTTTACACGAAACTTGACACACAACTCTATTTGGTATATATTATTGTGTTCAAGTGGTTAGAATTGTAAATCTTAGTCATATGCTAGAAATTACGTGTTAAGTTGCGATTTCAAGGATTTTTAAGCGTATGTGGCACTTTTGCGCATAAATTATCTCAAACTTGTTTTGTTTTTCACGAAACCTGACACACAACATTGTTTAATATATATTATTGTGTTTAAGTGGTTTGAATCGTAAATCATAGTCATATGCTAGAAGTTACGTGTTAAGTTGTGATTTTAAGGGTTTTTAATCATGTTAGGCACTTTTGCGCATTAAGTACCTCAAACTTGGTTTGTTTTGCACGAAACTTGATACACAAATCTATTTGGTATATATTATTATGTTGAAGTGGTTAGAATTGTAAATCATAGTCATAGGCTATAAATTACGTGTTAAGTTGCGATTTTAAGGGTTTTTAAGCGTTTTTGGCACTTTCGCGCATAAATTAGCTCAAACTTGGATTGTTTTGCACGAAATTTGACACAAAACTCTATTTCGTATATGTTATTATGTTGAAGTGGTTAGAATTGTAAATCATAGTCATATGCTAGAAATTACGTATTAAGTTGCTATTTTAAGTGTTTTTAAGCATTTTTAGCACTTTTGCGCATAAAGTAGCTCAAACTTGGTTTGTTTTGCACGAAACTTGACACACAACACTGTTTGGTATATATTATTTTGTTGAAGTGGTCAGAATTGTAAATCATAGTCATATACTAGAATTTACGTGTTAAGTTCCGATTTTAAGGGTTTTTAATCGTTTTTTGCACTTTTGCGCATAATGTAGCTCAAACGTGGTTTGTTTTGCACGAAACTTGACACAAAACTCTATTTGGTATATATTATTATATTGATGTGGTTAGAATTCTAAATCATTGTCATATGCTAGAAATTACGTGTTAAGTTGCGATTTTAAGGGTTTTTAAGCGTTTTTGGCACTTTTACACATAAAGTAGCTCAAACTTGGTTTGTTTTGCACGAAACTTGACACACAACACTGTTTGGTATATATTATTGTGTTGAAGTGGTTAGATTTGTAAATCATAGTCATATGCTAGAAATTACGTGTTAAGTTGCGATATTAAGGGTTTTGAAGCTTTTTGGCACTTTTGCGCATAAAGTAGCTCAAACTTGGTTTGTTTTTCACGACACTTGGCACACAAATCTATTAGGTATATATTATTCTGTTCAAGTGGTTAGAATCCTAAATCATAGTCATAGGCTAGAAATTACGTGTTAAGTTGCGATTTTAAGGGTTTTTAAGCGCTTTTGGCACTTTTGCACATAAATAAGCTCAAACTTGGTTTGTTTTGCACGAAACTTGACACAGAACTCTATTTGGTATATATTATTATATTGAAGTGGTTAGAATTCTAAATCATAGTCATATGCTAGAAATTATGTGTTAAGTTGCGATATTAAGGGTTTTGAAGCGTTTTTGGCACTTTTGCGCATAAAGTAGCTCAAACTTAGTTTGTTTTTCACGAAACTTGGCACACAACTCTATTTGGTATATATTATTTTGTTGAAGTGGTTAGAATTCTAAATCATAGTCTTATGCTAGAAATTATGTGTTAAGTTGCGATATTAAGGGTTTTTAAGCGTTTTTGGCACTTTTAAGCATAAAGTAGCTCAAACTTGGTTTGTTTTGCACGAAACTTGACACACAACTCTATTTCGTATATATTATGGAGTTGAAGTGGTTAGAATTGTAAATCATAGTCACATGCTAGAAATTACTTTTTAAGCTGCGATTTTAAGGGTTTTTGGCACTTTTGCACATAAAGTAGCTCAAACTTAGTTCCTTTTGCACGAAACTTGACACACAACTCTATTTGATATATATTATTGAGTTGAAGTGGTTAGAATTATAAATCATAGTCATATGCTAGAAATTACGTGTTAAGTTGTGATTTTAAGGGTTTTTAATCATTTTTGGCACTTTTGCGCATAAAGTACCTCAAACTTGGTTTGTTTTGCACGATACTTGACACACAACTATATTTGGTATATATTATTATTTGAAGTGGTTAGAATTGTAAATCATAGTCATAGGCTATAAATTACGTGTTAAGTTGCGATTATAAGGGTTTTTATGTGTTTTTGGCACTTTCGCGCATAAATTAGCTCAAACTTGGTTTGTTTTGCACGAAACTTGACACACAATACTGTTTGGTATATATTATTGTGTTGAAGTGGTTAGAATTGTAAATCATAATCATATTCTAGAAATTACGTGTTAAGTTGCGATTTTAAGGGTTTTTAAGCGTTTTTGGCACTTTTGCACATAAAGTAGCTCAAACTTGGTTTGTTTTGCACGAAACTTGACACACAACTCTATTTGGTATATATTATTGACTTGAAGTGGTTAGAAATGTAAATCATTGTTATATGCTAGAAGTTACTTTTTAAGCTGCGATTTTAAGGGTTTTTTCAGCGTTTTTAGCACTTTTGCCCATAAAGTAGCTCAAACTTGGTTTATTTTGCACGAAACTTGACACACAACTCTATTTGGTATGTATTATTGTGTTGAAGTGGTTAGAATTGTAAATCATAGTCAAATTCTAGAAATTACATGTTAAGTTGCGATTTTAAGGGTTTTTTTTTAGCGTTTTTGGCACCTTTTCACATAAAGTACCTCAAACTTAGTTTATTTTGCACGAAACTTGACCACAACTCTATTTTGGTATATATCATTGTGTTGAAGTTGTTAGAATTGTAAATCATAGTCAAGCAAGAAATTACGTGTTAAGTTGCGATTTTAAGGGTTTTTTAGCGTTTTTGGCACTTTTGCACATAAAGTAGCTCAAACTTAGTTCGTTTTGCACGAACTTGACACACAACTCTATTTGATATATATTATTGAGTTGAAGTGTTTAGAATTATAAATCATAGTCATATGCAAGAAATTACGTGTTTAGTTGCGATTTTAAGGGTTTTTAAGCGTTTTTTGCACTTTTGCGCATAAAATAGCTGAAACTTGGTTTGTTTTGCACGAAACATGGAACACAACACAATTTGGAATTTATTATTGTGGTTAAGTGGTAAGAATTGCAAATCCTAGTGATATGCTAGAAATTACGTGTTATGTTGCGATTTTAAGGATTTTTAAGCGTTTTTGGCACTTTTGCGCATAAGATAGCTCAAACTTGGTTTGTTTTGCACGAAACTTGGCAGACAACACTATTTAGAATTTATTATTGTGTAGAAGTGGTAAGAATTGTAAATCCTAGTCATATGCTAGAAATTACGTGTTACGTTGCGATTTTAAGGATTTTTAAGCGTTTGTGGCATTTTTGCGCATAAAGTAGCTCAAACTTGGTTTGTTTTGCAGGAAACATGGCAGACAACACTATCTGGAATATATTATTGTGTTGAAGTGGTTAGAATTTTAAATCATAGTCATATGCTAGAAATTACGTGTTAAGTTGCGATTTTAAGGGTTTTTAAGCGTTTTTGTTACTTTTGCACATAAAGTAGGTCAAACTTGGTTTGTTTTGCATGAAACATGATACAAAACTCTATTTGGTATAAATTATTGTTTTGAAGTGGTTAGAATTGTAAATCATAGTCATATGCAAGAAATTACGTGTTAAGTTACGATTTTAAGGGTTTTAAATCGTTTTTGGCACTTTTGCGCATGAAGTAGCTCAAACACGATTTTGTTTTTCACGAAACTTGGCACACAATACTATTTGGAATTGTTTATTGTGTTGAAGTGGTAAGAATTTTAAATCATAGTCAGGTGCTAGAAATTACGTGTTAAGTTGCGATTTTAAGGGTTTTTAAGCGTTTTTGGCACTTTTGCAAAACTTAGTTTATTTTGCACGAAACTTGACCACAACTCTATTTGGCATATATTAATTTTTTGAAGTGGTTTGAATTGTAAAGCATAGTCATGCTAGAAATTACGTGTTAAGTTGCGATTTTAAGGGTTTTTAAGTGTTTTTGACACTTTTGCGCAAAAAGTAGCTCTCAAACTTGGTTTGTTTTGCAGGAAACTTGGCACACAACACTATTTGGAATTTATTATTGTGTTGAAGTGGTAAGAATTTTAAATCATAGTCATATGCTAGAAATTACGTGTTAAGTTGTGATTTTAAGGGTTTTTAAGCGTTTTTGTCACTTATGCGCATAAAGTAGCTCAAACTTGGTTTGTTTTGCACAAAACTTGACACACTACACTATTTCGTATATATTATTGTGTTGATGTGGTTAGAATTGTAACTGATAGTCATATGCAAGAAATTACGTGTTAAGTTGCGATTTTAATGGGTTTTTAGCGTTTTTGGCACTTTTGCGCATAAAGTAGCTCAAACATGGTTTGTTTTTCATGAAAATTGGCACACAACACTATTTGGAATTTATTATTGTGTAGAAGTGTTTAGAATTAAAAATCATACTCATATGCTAGAAATTACGTGTTAAGTTACGATTTTAAGTGTTTTTAAGCATTTTTGGCACTTTTGCGCATAACGGAGCTCAAACTTGGTTTGTTTTGCATGAAACTTGACGCACAACTCTATTTGGTATATATTATTGTGTTGAAGTGGTTAGAATTGTAAATCATAGACATGCTAGAAATTACGTGTTCAGTTGCGATTTTAAGGGTTTTTAAGTGTTTTTGGCACTTTTGCGCAAAATGTAGCTCTCAAACTTGGTTTGTTTTACAGGAAACTTGGCACGTAACACTATTTGGAATTTATTATTGTGTTGAAGTGGTAAGAATTGTAAATCATAGTCATATGCTAGAAATTACGTGTTAAGTTGCGATTTTAAGGGTTTTAAGCGTATTTGGCACTTTTGCACATAAAGTAGCTCAAACTTAGTTCGTTTTGCACGAAACTTGACACACAACTCTATTTGATATATATTATTGAGATGAAGTTGTTAAAATTATAAATCATAGTCATATGCTAGAAATTACGTGTTAAGTTGCGATTTTAAGGGTTTTTAAGCATTTTTGGCACTTTTGCGCATAAAGTAGCTCAAACTTGGTTTGTTTTGCACGAAACTGGACACACAACTCTATTTGGTATATATTATTGTGTTGAAGTGGTTAGAATTGTAAATCATAGACATGCTAGAAATTACGTGTTCAGTTGCGATTTTAAGGGTTTTTAAGTGTTTTTGGCACTTTTGCGCAAAATGTAGCTCTCAAACTTGGTTTGTTTTACAGGAAACTTGGCACAAAACACTATTTGGAATTTATTATTGTGTTGAAGTGGTAAGAATTGTAAATCACAGTCATATGCTAGAAATTACGTGTTAAGTTGTGATTTTAAGGGTTTTTAAGCGTTTGTGGCACTTTTGCACATAAAGTAGCTCAAACTTAGTTTAATTTGCACGAAACTTGAATACAACTCTATGTGGTATATATTATTGTGATGAAGTGGTTTGAATTGCAAATTATAGTCAAGCTAGAAATTACGTGTTAAGTTACGATTTTATGGGTTTTTAAGCGTTTTTGGCACTTTTGCACATAAAGTAGCTCAAACTTAATTCGTTTTGCACGAAACTTGACACACAACTCTATTTGATATATATTATTGAGTTGAAGTGGTTAGAATTACAAATCATAGTCATATGCTAGAAATTACGTCTTAAGTTGCGATTTTAAGGGTTTTTAAGCGTTTTTGGCACTTTTGCGCATAAAGTAGCTCAAACTTGGTTTGTTTTGCACGAAACTGGACACGCAACTCTATTTGGTATATATTATTGTGTTGAAGTGGTTAGAATTGTAAATCATAGTCATATGCTAGAAATTACGTGTTAAGTTGGAATTTTAAGGGTTTTTAAGCGTTTTTGACACTTTTGCACATAAAGTAGCCCAAACTTGGTTGGTTTTGCACGAAACTTGACCACAACTCTATTTGGTATACATTATTGTGTTGAAGTGGTTAGAATTGTAAATCATAGACATGCTAGAAATTACGTGTTCAGTTGCGATTTTAAGGGTTTTTTAGCGAATTTGGCACTTTTGCGCATAAAGTAGTTCAAACTTGGTTTGTTTTGCACGAAACTGGACACACAACTCTATTTGGTATATATTATTGTGTTGAAGTGGTTAGAATTGTAAATCATAGTCATATGCTAGAAATTACGTGTTAAGTTGCGATTTTAAGGGTTTTTAAGCGTTTTTGGCACTTTTGCACATAAAGTAGCTCAAACTTAGTTTATTTTGCACGACACTTGACCACAACTCTATTTAGTATATATTATTGTGTTGAAGTGGTTGGAATTGTAAATCATAGTCATGCTAGAAATTACGTGTTAAGTTGTGATTTTAAGGGTTTTTAAGCATTTATGGCACTTTTGCACATATAGTAGCTCAAATTTAGTTCGTTTTGTAAGAAACTTGACACACAACTCTATTTGATATATATTATTGAGTGGAAGTGGTTAGAATTATAAATCATAGTCATATGCTAGAAATTACGTGTTAAGTTGCGATTTTAAGGGTTTTTAAACGTTTTTGGCACTTTTGCGCATAAAGTAGCTCAAACTTGGTTTGTTTTGCACGAAACTGGACACACAACTCTATTTGGTATATATTATTGTGTTGAAGTGGTTAGAATTGTAAATCATAGTCAGATGCTAGAAATTACGTGTTCAGTTGCGATTTTAAGGGTTTTTAAGTGTTTTAGGCACTTTTGCGCAAAAAGTAGCTCTCAAACTTGGTTTTTTTTGCAGGAAACTTGGCACACAACACTATTCGGAATTTATTATTGTGTTGAAGTGGAAAGAATTGTAAATCATAGTCATATGCTAGAAATTATGTGTTAAGTTGCGATTTTAAGGGTTTTTAAGCGTTTTTGGTGCTTTTGCACATAAAGTAGCTTGCTCAAACTTAGTTTATTTTGCACAACAATTGACCACAACTCTATTTAGTATATATTATTGTGTTGAAGTGGTTAGAATTGTAAATCATAGTCATATGCTAGAAATTACGTGTTAAGTTGCGATTTTAAGAGTTTTTAAGTGATTTTGTTACTTTTAATTTGCGCATAAAGTAGTTCAAACTTGGTTTGTTATGCACGAAACTGGACACACAACTCTATTTGGTATATATTATTGTGTTAAAGTGGTTAGAATTTTAAATCATAGTCATATGCTAGAAATTACATGTTAAGTTGCGATTTTAAGGGTTTTTAAGCGTTTTTAAGCGTTTTTGGCACTTTTGCACATAAAGTAGCTCAAACTTAGTTTATTTTGCACGAAACTTGACAACTCTATTTTGGTATATATTATTGTGTGTAAGTGGTTAGAATTCTAAATCATAGTCAAGCTAGAAGTTACGTGTTAAGTTTCAATTTTAAGGGTTTTTAACCATTTTTGGCACTTTTGCGCATAACGTGGCTCAAACTTGGTCTATTTTGCATGAAACTTGACACAAAACTCTATTTGGTATATGTTATTATGTTGAAGTGGTTAGAATTGTAAATCATAGTCATATGCTAGAAATTACGTATTAAGTTGCTATTTTAAGTGTTTTTAAGCATTTTTAGCACTTTTGCGCATAAAGTAGCTCAAACTTGGTTTGTTTTGCACGAAACTTGACACACAACACTGTTTGGTATATATTATTTTGTTGAAGTGGTCAGAATTTTAAATCATAGTCATATACTAGAATTTACGTGTTAAGTTCCGATTTTAAGGGTTTTTAATCGTTTTTTGCACTTTTGCGCATAATGTAGCTCAAACGTGGTTTGTTTTGCACGAAACTTGACACAAAACTCTATTTGATATATATTATTATATTGATGTGGTTAGAATTCTAAATCATTGTCATATGCTAGAAATTACGTGTTAAGTTGCGATTTTAAGGGTTTTTAAGCGTTTTTGGCACTTTTACACATAAAGTAGCTCAAACTTGGTTTGTTTTGCACGAAACTTGACACACAACACTGTTTGGTATATATTATTGTGTTGAAGTGGTTAGAATTGTAAATCATAGTCATATGCTAGAAATTACGTGTTAAGTTGCGATATTAAGGGTTTTGAAGCGTTTTTGGCACTTTTGCGCATAAAGTAGCTCAAACTTGGTTTGTTTTTCACGACACTTGGCACACAAATCTATTAGGTGTATATTATTCTGTTCAAGTGGTTAGAATCCTAAATCATAGTCATAGGCTAGAAATTACGTGTTAAGTTGCGATTTTAAGGGTTTTTAAGCGCTTTTGGCACTTTTGCACATAAAGTAGCTCAAACTTGGTTTGTTTTGCACGAAACTTGACACAGAACTCTATTTGGTATATATTATTATATTGAAGTGGTTAGAATTCTAAATCATAGTCATATGCTAGAAATTATGTGTTAAGTTGCGATATTAAGGGTTTTGAAGCGTTTTTGGCACTTTTGCGCATAAAGTAGCTCAAACTTAGTTTGTTTTTCACGAAACATGGCACACAACTCTATTTGGTATATATTATTTTGTTGAAGTGGTTAGAATTCTAAATCATAGTCTTATCCTAGAAATTATGTGTTAAGTTGCGATATTAAGGGTTTTTAAGCGTTTTTGGCACTTTTAAGCATAAAGTAGCTCAAACTTGGTTTGTTTTGCACGAAAGTTGACACACAACTCTATTTCGCATATATTATGGAGTTGAAGTGGTTAGAATTGTAAATCATAGTCATATGCTAGAAATTACTTTTTTAGCTGCGATTTTAAGGGTTTTTAAGCGTTTTTGGCACTTTTGCACATAAAGTAGCTCAAACTTAGTTCCTTTTGCACGAAACTTGACACACAACTCTATTTGATATATATTATTGAGTTGAAGTGGTTAGAATTATAAATCATACTCATATGCTAGAAATTACGTGTTAAGTTGTGATTTTAAGGGTTTTTAATCATTTTTGGCACTTTTGCGCATAAAGTACCTCAAACTTGGTTTGTTTTGCACGATACTTGACACACAACTATATTTGGTATATATTATTATTTGAAGTGGTTAGAATTGTAAATCATAGTCATATGCTATAAATTACGTGTTAAGTTGCGATTATAAGGGTTTTTATGTGTTTTTGGCACTTTCGCGCATAAATTAGCTCAAACTTGGTTTGTTTTGCACGAAACTTGACACACAATACTGTTTGGTATATATTATTGTGTTGAAGTGGTTAGAATTGTAAATCATAATCATATTCTAGAAATTACGTGTTAAGTTGCGATTTTAAGGGTTTTTAAGCGTTTTTGGCACTTTTGCACATAAAGTAGCTAAAACTTGGTTTGTTTTGCACAAAACTTGACACACAACTCTATTTGGTATATATTATTGACTTGAAGTGGTTAGAAATGTAAATCATTGTTATATGCTAGAAATTACTTTTTAAGCTGCGATTTTAAGGGTTTTTTCAGCGTTTTTGGCACTTTTGCGCATAAAGTAGCTCAAACTTGGTTTGTTTTGCACGAAACTTGACACACAACTCTATTTGGTATGTATTATTGTGTTGAAGTGGTTAGAATTGTAAATCATAGTCAAATTCTAGAAATTACGTGTTAAGTTGCGATTTTAAGGGTTTTTTTTAGCGTTTTTGGCACCTTTTCACATAAAGTACCTCAAACTTAGTTTATTTTGCACGAAACTTGACCACAACTCTATTTTGGTATATATCATTGTGTTGAAGTTGTTAGAATTGTAAATCATAGTCAAGCAAGAAATTACGTGTTAAGTTGCGATTTTAAGGGTTTTTTAGCGTTTTTGGCACTTTTGCACATAAAGTAGCTCAAACTTAGTTCGTTTTGCACGAACTTGACACACAACTCTATTTGATATATATTATTGAGTTCAAGTGTTTAGAATTATAAATCATAGTCATATGCAAGAAATTACGTGTTTAGTTTCGATTTTAAGGGTTTTTAAGCGTTTTTTGCACTTTTGCGCATAAAATAGCTGAAACTTGGTTTGTTTTGCACGAAACATGGAACACAACACTATTTGGAATTTATTATTGTGGTTAAGTGGTAAGAATTGCAAATCCTAGTGATATGCTAGAAATTACGTGTTATGTTGCGATTTTAAGAATTTTTAAGCGTTTTTGGCACTTTTGCGCATAAGATAGCTCAAACTTGGTTTGTTTTGCACGAAACTTGGCACACAACACTATTTTAAATTTATTATTGTGTAGAAGTGGTAAGAATTGTAAATCCTAGTCATATGCTAGAAATTACGTGTTACGTTGCGATTTTAAGGATTTTTAAGCGTTTGTGGAATTTTTGCGCATAAAGTAGCTCAAACTTGGTTTGTTTTGCAGGAAACATGACACAAAACTCTGTTTGGTATAAATTATTGTTTTGAAGTGGTTAGAATTGTAAATCATAGTCATATGCAAGAAATTACGTGTTAAGTTACGATTTTAAGGGTTCTTAATCGTTTTTGGCACTTTTGCGCATGAAGTAGCTCAAACACGGTTTTGTTTTTCACGAAACTTGGCACACAATACTATTTGGAATTGTTTATTGTGTTGAAGTGGTAAGAATTTTAAATCATAGTCAGATGCTAGAAATTACGTGTTAAGTTGCGATTTTAAGGGTTTTTAAGCGTTTTTGGCACTTTTGCAAAACTTAGTTTATATTGCACGAAACTTGACCACAACTCTATTTGGCATATATTATTGTTTTGAAGTGGTTTGAATTGTAAAGCATAGTCATGCTAGAAATTACGTGTTAAGTTGCGATTTTAAGGGTTTTTAAGCATTTTTGGCACTTTTGCGCATAACGGAGCTCAAACTTGGTTTGTTTTGCAGGAAACTTGGCACACAACACTATTTGGAATTTATTATTGTGTTGAAGTGGTAAGAATTTTAAATCATAGTCATATGCTAGAAATTACGTGTTAAGTTGTTATTTTAAGGGTTTTTAAGCGTTTTTGTCACTTATGCGCATAAAGTAGCTCAAACTTGGTTTGTTTTGCACAAAACTTGACACACTACACTATTTCGTATATATTATTGTGTTGATGTGGTTAGAATTGTAACTCATAGTCATATGCAAGAAATTACGTGTTAAGTTGCGATTTTAATGGGTTTTTAGCCTTTTTGGCACTTTTGCGCATAAAGTAGCTCAAACATGGTTTGTTTTTCATGAAAATTGGCACACAACACTATTTGGAATTTATTATTGTGTAGAAGTGTTTAGAATTAAAAATCATACTCATATGCTAGAAATTACGTGTTAAGTTACGATTTTAAGGGTTTTTTAAGCATTTTTGGCACTTTTGCGCATAACGGAGCTCAAACTTGGTTTGTTTTGCAAGAAACTTGACGCACAACTCTATTTGGTATATATTATTGTGTTGAAGTGGTTAGAATTTTAAATCGTAGTCATATGCTAGAAATTACGTGTTAAGCTGCGATTTGAAGGGTTTTTAAGCGTTTTTGGCACTTTTGCGCATATAGTAGCTCAAATTTGGTTTGTTTTGCACGAAACTTGGCACACAACTCTATTTGGAATTTATTATTGTGTTGAAGTGGTTATAATTGTAAATCCTAGTCATACGCTAGAAATTACGTGTTATGTTGCGAATTTAAGGGTTTTTAAGCGTTTTTGGCACTTTTGCGCATATAGTAACTCCGACTTGGGTTTGTTTTGCACGAAACTTGGCAGACAACACTATTTGGTATGCATTATTGTGTTGAAGTTGTTAGAACTGTAAATCATAGTCATATGCTAGAAATTACGTGTTTACTTGCGATTTTAAGGGTTTTTAAACGGTTTTGGACATTTTGCGGATAAAGTAGGTCAAACAAACTTGCTTTGTTTTTTACGAAACATGACACACAACTCTATTTGGTATATATTATTGTGTTCAAGTGGTTAGAATTGTAAATCATAGTCATATGCTAGAAATTACGTGTTAAGTTGCGATTTTAAGGATTTTTAAGCGTTTGTGGCACTTTTGCGAATAAATTAGCTCAAACTTGGTTTGTTTTGCACGAAATTTCGCAGACAACACTATTTGGTATATATTATTGTGTTGAAGAGGTTTGAATTTTAAATCATAGTCATATGCTAGAAATTACGTGTTAAGTTGCGATTTTATGGGTTTTAAGAGTTTTTTGGCACTTTTGCACATAAACTAGCTCAAACACGGTTTGTTTTTCACGAAACTTGGCACACAACACTATTTGGAATTTATTATTGTGTTGAAGTTGTAAGAATTTTAAATCATACTCATCTACTAGAAATTACGTGTTAAGTTGTGATTTTAAGGGTTTTTAAGCGATGTTGGCACTCTTGCGCAAAAAGTAGCTCAAACTTGGTTTGTTTTGCACGAAACCTGACACACAACATTGGTTTGGTATATATTATTGTGTTTAAGTGGTTTGAATTGTAAATCATAGTCATATGCTTGAAAGTACGTGTTAAGTTGCGATTTAAAGGGTTTTTAAGCGTATTTGGCACTTTCGCGCTTAAATTAGCTCAAACTTGGTTTGTTTTGCACGAAACTTGACACAAAACTCTATTTGGTATATATTATCGTGTTGAAGTGGTTAGAATTGTAAATCATAGTCATATGCTAGAAAGTACGTATTAAGTTGCGATTTTTAAGGGGTTTTTAAGCATTTTTGGCACTTATGTGCATAAAGTAGCTCAAACTTGGTTTGTTTTGCCCAAAACATGACACAGAACACTGTTTGGTTATATTATTGTGTTGAAGTGGTTAAAATTGTAAATTATAGTCATATGCTAGAAATTACGTGTTAAGTTTCGATTTTATGGGTTTTTAATCGTTTTTAGCACTTTTGCGCATAAAGTAGCTCAAACTTGGTTTGTTTTACACGAAACTTGACACAGAACTCTATTTGGTATATATTATTATATTGAAGTGGTTAGAATTCTAAATCATAGTCATATGGTAGATATTATGTGTTAAGTTGCGATATTAAGGGTTTTTAAGCGTTTTTTGGCAATTTTCCGCATAAAGTAGCTTAAACTTGGTTTGTTTTTCACGAAACTTGGCACACAACTCTATTTGATATATATTATTGAGTTGAAGTCGTTAGAATTGTAAATCATAGTCATATGCTAGAAATTACGTGTTAAGTTGCGATTTTAAGGGTTTTTAAGCGTTTTTGGCACTTTTGCGCATAAAGTAGCTCAAACTTGGTTTGTTTTGAACGAAAACTTGGCACACAACACTATTTGGAATTTATTATTGTGTTTAAGTGGTAATAAATGTGAATCCTAGTCATACGCTAGAAATTACGTCTTATGTTCCGATTTTAAGGGTTTTTAATCGTTTTTAGCACTTTTGCGCATAAAGTTGCTCAAACTTGGTTTGTTTCGCACGAAACTTGACACAGAACTCTATTTGGTATATATTATTATATTGAAGTGGTTAGAATTCTAAATCATAGTCATATGCTAGAAATTACGTGTTAAGTTGCGATTTTAAGGGTTTTTAAGCGTTTTTGGCACTTTTGCACATAAAGTAGCTCAAACTTGGTTTGTTTTGCACGAAACTTGACACACAACTCTATTTGGTATATATTATTGAGTTGAAGTGGTTAGAATTGTAAATCATAGTCATATGCTAGAAATTACTTTTTAAGCTGCGATTTTAAGGGTTTTTCAGCGTTTTTGGCACTTTTGCGCATAAAGTAGCTCAAACTTTGTTTGTTTTGCATGAAACTTGACACACAAATCTATTTGGTATGTATTATTGTGTTAAGTGGTTAGAATTGTAAATCATAATCATATGCAAGAAATTACGTGTTAAGTTGCGATTTTAAGGGTTTTTTAAGCGTTTTTTGGCACTTTTGCACATAAAGTAGATCAAACTTAGTTCGTTTTGCACGAAACTTGACACACAACTCTATTTGATATATATTATTGAGTTGAAGTGGTTAGAATTATAAATCATAGTCATATGCTAGAAATTACGTGTTAAGTTGCGATTTTAAGGGTTTTTAAGCATTTTTGGCACTTTTGCGCATAAAATAGATCAAACTTGGTTTGTTTTGCACGAAACATGGCACACAACACTATTTTCGAATTTATTATTGTGGTTAAGTGGTAAGAATTGCAAATCCTAGTCATATGCTAGAAATTACGTGTTATGTTGCGATTTTAAGGATTTTTAAGCGTTTGTGGCACTTTTGCGCATAAAGTAGGTCAAACGGTTTTGTTTTTCACGAAACTTGGCACACAATACTATTTGGAATTTATTATTGTTTTGAAGTGGTAAGAATTTTAAGTCATAGTCATATGCTAGAAATTACGTGTTAAGTTGCGATTTTATGGGTTTTTTAAGCTTTTTTGGCACTTTTGCGCATAAAGTAGCTCAAACTTAGTTTATTTTGCACTAAACATGACCACAACTCTATTTGGCATATATTATTGTTTTGAAGTGGTTAGAATTGTAAATCATCGTCATATGCTAGAAATTACGTGTTAAGTTGTGATTTTAAGGGTCTTTTAGCGTTTTTGGCACTTTCGCGCATTAAGTAGCTCAAACTTGGTTTGTTTTGCCCAAAACATGGCACACAACACTATTTGAAATTTATTATTTTGTTGAAGTGGTAAGAATTGTAAATACTAGTCATATGTTAGAAATTACGTGTTAAGCTGCCATTTTAAGGGTTTTTAAGCGTTTTTGGCACTTTTGCACATTAAGTTGCTTAAACTTGGTTTGTTTTGCATGATGCATGACACAAAACTCTATTTGGTATAAGTTATTGTGTTGAAGTGGTTAGAAATGTAAATCATAGTCATATGCTAGAAATTACATGTTAAGTTGCGATTTTAAGGGTTTTTAAGGCGTTTTTGGCACTTTTGCGCATAAAGTAGCTCAAACACAGTTTATTTTTCACGAAATATGGCACACAACACTATTTGGAATTTATTATTGTGTTGAAGTGGTAAGAAATTTAAATCATAATCATATGCGAGAAATTACGTGTTAAGTTGCGATTTTAAGGATTTTTAAGCATTTTTGGCACTTTTGCGCATAAAGTAGCTCAATCTTGGTTTGGTTTGCACGAAACTTGACACACAATTCTATTTGGCATACATTATTGTGTTGAAGTGGTTAGAATAGTAAATCGTAGTCATATGCTAGAAATTACGTGTTAAGTTGCGATTTTAAGGGTTTTTAAGCGTTTTTGCCACTTGTGCGTATAAAATAGCTCAAACTTGGTTTGTTTTGCACACAACACTATTTGTAATTTATTATTGTGTTAAAGTTGTAAGAATTCTAAATCCTAGTCATATGCTAGAAATTACGTGTTATGTTGCGATTTTAAGGATTTTTTAAGCGTTTGTGGCACTTTTACACATAAAGTAGCTCAAACTTAGTTTGTTTTGCATGAAACATGACAAACAACTCTATTTGGTATAAATTATTGTGTTGAAGTAGTTAGAATTTTAAATCTTAGTCATATGCTAGAAATTACGTGTTAAGTTGCGATTTAAAAGGTTTTTAGGCGTTTTTGGCACTTTTGCGCATAAAGTAGCTCAAACACGGTTTGTTTCTCACGAAACTTGGCACACAACACTATTTGGAATTTATTATTGTGTTGAAGTGGTAAGAATTTTAAATCATAGTCATATGCTAGAAATTACGTGTTAAGTTGCGATTTTTAGAAAATTTAAGCGTTTTTGGCACATTTGCACATAAAAGTAGCTCAAACCTTGTTTATTTTGCACGAAACTTGGCACAAAACACAATTTGGAATTTATTATTGTGTTGAAGTGGTAAGAATTGTAAATACTAGTCATATGCTAGAAATTACGTGTTATGTTGCGATTTTAAAGGTTTTTAAGTGTCTTTGGCACTTTTGCACATAAAGTAACTCAAACTTGGTTTGTTTTGCATGATGTATGACAAATAACTCTATTTGGTATAAATTATTGTGTTGAGGTGGTTAGAATTGTAAATCATAGTAATATGCTAGAAATTACGTGTTAAGTTGCGATTTTAAGGGTTTTTAAGCGTTTCTGGCACTTTTGCACATAAAGTAGCTCAAACTTGGTTTCTTTTGCATTATGAATGACGCACAACTCTATTTGATATAAATTATTGTGTTGAAGTGGATAGAATTGTAAATCATAGTCATATGCTAGAAATTACGTGTTAAGTTGCGATTTTAAGGGTTTTTAAGCATTTTTGGCACTTTTGCGCATAAGATAGCTCAAACTTGGATTGTTTTGCACGAAACTTGGCACACAACACTATTTTAAATTTATTATTGTGTTGAAGTGGTAAGAATTGTAAATCCTAGCCATATGCTAGAAATTACGTGTTACGTTGCGATTTTAAGGATTTTTAAGCGTTTGTGGCAATTTTGCGCATAAAGTTGCTCAAACTTGGTTTGTTTTGCACGAAACTTGGCAGACAACACTATTTGGTATATATTATTGTGTTGAAGTGGTTAGAATTTTAAATCATAGTCATATGCTAGAAATTACGTGTTAAGTTGCGATTTTAAGGGTTTTTAAGCGTTGTTGGCACTTTTGCACATAAAGTAGGTCAAACTTGGTTTGTTTTGCATGAAACATGACACAAAACTCTATTTGGTATAAATTATTTTTTTGAAGTGGTTAGAATTGTAAATCTTAGTCATATGCTAGAAATTATGTGTTAAGTTGCGATTTTAAGGGTTTTTAAGCGTTTTTTGCACTTTTGCGCATGAAGTAGCTCAAACACGGTTTTGTTTTTCACGAAACTTGGCACACAATACTATTTGGAATTGATTATTGTTTTGAAGTGGTAAGAATTTTAAGTCATAGTCATATGCTAGAAATTACGTGTTAAGTTGCGATTTTATGGGTTTTTAAGCTTTTTTGGCACTTTTGCGCATAAAGTAGCTCAAACTTAGTTTATTTTGCACGAAACATGACCACAACTCTATTTGGCATATATTATTGTTTTGAAGTGGTTAGAATTGTAAATCATCGTCATATGCTAGAAATTACGTGTTAAGTTGTGATTTTAAGGGTCTTTTAGCGTTTTTGGCACTTTCGCGCATTAAGTAGCTCAAACTTGGTTTGTTTTGCCCAAAACATGGCACACAACACTATTTGAAATTTATTATTTTGTTGAAGTGGTAAGAATTGTAAATACTAGTCATATGTTAGAAATTACGTGTTAAGCTGCCATTTTAAGGGTTTTTAAGCGTTTTTGGCACTTTTGCACATAAAGTTGCTTAAACTTGGTTTCTTTTGCATGATGCATGACACACAACTCTATTTGGTATAAGTTATTGTGTTGAAGTGGTTAGAAATGTAAATCATAGTCATATGCTAGAAATTACATGTTAAGTTGCGATTTTAAGGGTTTTTAAGGCGTTTTTGGCACTTTTGCGCATAAAGTAGCTCAAACACAGTTTATTTTTCACGAAACATGGCACACAACACTATTTGGAATTTATTATTGTGTTGAAGTGGTAAGAAATTTAAATCATAATCATATGCGAGAAATTACGTGTTAAGTTGCGATTTTAAGGATTTTTAAGCGTTTTTGGAACTTTTGCGCATAGAGTAGCTCAAACTTGGTTTGTTTTGCACGATACTTGGTAGACAACACTGTTTGGTATACATTATTGTGTTAAAGTGGTTAGAATTGTAAATCATAGTCATATATTAGAAATTACGTGTTAAGTTGCAATTTTAAGGGTTTTTAAGCGTTTTTGGCACTTTTGCGCATAAAGTAGGTCAAACAAACTTGGTTTGTTTTCTACGAAACTGGACACACAACTCTATTTGGTATATATTATTGTGGTCAAGTGGTTAGAATTGTAAATCATAGTCATATGCTAGAAATTACGTGTTAAGTTGCGATTTTAAGGGTTTTTAAGCGTTTTTGCCACTTTTGCGTATAAAATAGCTCAAACTTGGTTTGTTTTGCACACAACACTATTTGGAATTTATTATTGTGTTAAAGTTGTAAGAATTCTAAATCCTAGTCATATGCTAGAAATTACGTGTTATGTTGCGATTTTTAGGATTTTTAAGCGTTTGTGGCACTTTTACACATAAAGTAGCTCAAACTTAGTTTGTTTTGCATGAAACATGACAAACAACTCTATTTGGTATAAATTATTGTGTTGAAGTAGTTAGAATTTTAAATCTTAGTCATATGCTAGAAATTACGTGTTAAGTTGCGATTTAAAAGGTTTTTAGGCGTTTTTGGCACTTTTGCGCATAAAGTAGCTCAAACACGGTTTGTTTCTCACGAAACGTGGCACACAACACTATTTGGAATTTATTATTGTGTTGAAGTGGTAAGAATTTTAAATCATAGTCATATGCTAGAAATTACGTGTTAAGTTGCGATTTTAAGAAAATTTAAGCGTTTTTGGCACATATGCACATAAAAGTAGCTCAAACCTTGTTTATTTTGCACGAAACTTGGCACAAAAAACAATTTGGAATTTATTATTGTGTTGAAGTGGTAAGAATTGTAAATACTAGTCATATGCTAGAAATTACGTGTTATGTTGCGATTTTAAGGGTTTTTAAGTGTCTTTGGCACTTTTGCACATGAAGTAACTCAAACTTGGTTTGTTTTGCATGATGTATGACAAATAACTCTATTTGGTATAAATTATTGTGTTGAGGTGGTTAGAATTGTAAATCATAGTAATATGCTAGAAATTACGTGTTATGTTGCGATTTTAAGGGTTTTTAAGCATTTCTGGCACTTTTGCACATAAAGTAGCTCAAACTTGGTTTCTTTTGCATGATGAATGACACATAACTCTATTTGATATAAATTATTGTGTTGAAGTGGATAGAATTGTAAATCATAGTCATATGCTAGAAATTACGTGTTAAGTTGCGATTTTAAGGGTTTTTAAGCATTTTTGGCACTTTTGCGCATAAGATAGCTCAAACTTGGTTTGTTTTGCACGAAACTTGGCACACAACACTATTTTAAATTTATTATTGTGTTGAAGTGGTAAGAATTGTAAATCCTAGTCATATGCTAGAAATTACGTGTTACGTTGCGATTTTAAGGATTTTTAAGCGTTTGTGGCAATTTTGCGCATAAAGTAGCTCAAACTTGGTTTGTTTTGCACGAAACTTGGCAGACAACACTATCTGGTATATATTATTGTGTTGAAGTGGTTAGCATTTTAAATCATAGTCATATGCTAGAAATTACGTTTTAAGTTGCGATTTTAAGGGTTTTTAAGCGTTTTTGGCACTTTTGCACATAAAGTAGGTCAAACTTGGTTTGTTTTGCATGAAACATGACACAAAACTCTATTTGGTGTAAATTATTTTTTTGAAGTGGTTAGAATTGTAAATCTTAGTCATATGCTAGAAATTACGTGTTAAGTTGCGATTTTAAGGGTTTTTAAGCGTTTTTTGCACTTTTGCGCATGAAGTAGCTCAAACACGGTTTTGTTTTTCACGAAACTTGGCACACAATACTATTTGGAATTGATTATTGTGTTGAAGTGGTAAGAATTTTAAGTCATAGTCATATGCTAGAAATTACGTGTTAAGTTGCGATTTTAAGGGTTTTTAAGCGTTTTTGGCACTTTTGCGCATAAAGTAGCTCAAACTTAGTTTATTTTGCACGAAACATGACCACAACTCTATTTGGCATATATTATTGTTTTGAAGTGGTTTGAATTGTAAAGCATAGTCATGCTAGAAATTACGTGTTAAGTTGCGATTTTAAGGGTTTTTAAGTGTTTTTGGCACTTTTGCGCAAAAAGTAGCTCTCAAATTTGGTTTGTTTTGCAGGAAACTTGGCACACAACACTATTTGGAATTTATTATTGTGTTGAAGTGGTAATAATTTTAAATCATAGTCATATGCTAGAAATTACGTGTTAAGTTGCGATTTTAAGGGTTTTTCAGCATTTTTGGCACTTTTGCGCATAACGGAGCTCAAACTTGGTTTGTTTTGCATGAAACTTGACGCACAACTCTATTTGGTACATATTATTGTGTTGAAGTGGTTAGAATTTTAAATCGTAGTCATATGTTAGAAATTACGTGTTAAGTTGCGATTTTAAGGGTTTTTAAGCGTTTTTGGCACTTTTGCGCATAAAGTAGCTCAATCTTGGTTTGTTTTGCACGAAACCTTGGCACACAACACTATTTGGAATTTATTATTGTGTTGAAGTGGTTATAATTGTAAATCCTAATCATACGCTAGAAATTACGTGTTATGTTGCGAATTTAAGGGTTTTTAAGCGTTTTTGGCACTTTTGCGCATATAGTAACTCAGACTTGGTTTGTTTTGCACGAAACTTGGCAGACAACACTATTTGGTATGCATTATTGTGTTGTAGTTGTTAGAATTGTAAATCATAGTCATATGCTAGAAATTACATTTTTACTTGCGATTTTAAGGGTTTTTAAGCGGTTTTGGACATTTTGCGCATAAAGTAGGTCAAACAAACTTGCTTTGTTTTTTACGAAACATATCACACAACTCTATTTGGTATATATTATTGTGTTCAAGTGGTTAGAATTGTAAATTATAGTCATATGCTAGAAATTACGTGTTAAGTTGCAATTTTAAGGGTTTTTAAGCGTTTTTAGCACTTTTGCACATAAAGTAGCTCAAACTTGGTTTGTTTTGCACGAAACTTGACACACAACTCTATTTGGTATAAATTATTGTGTTGAAGTGGTTAGAATTTTAAATAGTAGTCATATGCTAGAAATTACGTATTAAGTTGCGATTTTAAGGGTTTTTAAGCATTTTTGGCACTTTTGTGCATAAAGTAGCTCAAACTTGGTTTGTTTTGCCCGAAACTTGACACAGAACACTGTTTGGTATATATTATTGTGTTGAAGTGGTTAAAATTGTAAATTATAGTCATATGCTAGAAAGTACGTGTTAAGTTTCGATTTTAAGGGTTTTTAATCGTTTTTGGCACTTTTGCGCATAAAGTAACTCAGACTTGGTTTGTTTTGCACGAAACTTGACACACAACACTGTTTGGTATATATTATTGTGTTGAAGTGGTTAGAATGGTAAATCATAGTCATGTACTAGAAATTACGTGTTAAGTTCCGATTTTAAGGGTTTTTAATCGTTTTTAGCACTTTTGCGCATAAAGTAGCTCAAACTTGGTTTGTTTTGCACGAAACTTGACACAGAACTCTATTTGGTATATATTATTATATTGAAGTGGTTAGAGTTCTAAATTATAGTCATATGCTAGAAATTACGTGTTAAGTTGCGATTTTAAGGGTTTTTAAGCGTTTTTGGCACTTTTCCACATAAAGTAGGTCAAACTTGGTTTGTTTTGCATGAAACATGACACAAAACTCTATTTGGTATAAATTATTGTTTTGAAGTGGTTAGAATTGTAAATCTTAGTCATATGCTAGAAATTACGTGTTAAGTTGCGATTTTAAGGGTTTTTAAGCGTTTTTGGCACTTTTGCGCATGAAGTAGCTCAAACACGGTTTTGTTTTTCACGAAACTTGGCACACAATACTATTTGGAATTGTTTATTGTGTTGAAGTGGTAAGAATTTTAAGTCATAGTCATGTGCTAGAAATTACGTGTTAAGTTGCGATTTTAAGGGTTTTTTAAGCGTTTTTTGGCACTTTTGCGCATAAAGTAGCTTAAACTTAGTTTATTTTGCACGAAACTTGACCACAACTCTATTTGGCATATATTATTGTTTTGAAGTGGTTTGAATTGTAAAGCATAGTCATGCTAGAAATTACGTGTTAAGTTGCGATTTTAAGGTTTTTTAAGCGTTTTTGGCACTTTTGCACATAAAGTAGGTCAAACTTGGTTTGTTTTGCATGAAACATGACACAAAACTCTATTTGGTATAAATTATTGTTTTGAAGTGGTTAGAATTGTAAATCTTAGTCATATGCTAGAAATTACGTGTTAAGTTGTGATTTTAAGGGTTTTTAAGCGTTTTTGGCACTTTTGCGCATAAAGTAGCTCAAACTTAGTTTTTTTTGCACGAAACTTGACACAAAACTCTATTTGGTATATATTATGGTGTTGAAGTGGTTAGAATTGTAAATCATAGACATATGCTAGAAATTACGTATTAAGTTGCGATTTTAGGGGTTTTTAAGCATTTTTGGCACTTTTGTGCATAAAGTAGCTCAAACTTGGTTTGTTTTGCACGAAAGTTGACACAGAACACTGTAGGGTATATATTATTGCGTTGAAGTGGTTAGAATTGTAAATCATAGTCATATGCTAGAAATTATGTGTTAAGTTGCGATTTTAAGGGTTTTTAATCGTTTTTAGCACTTTTACACATAAAGTAGCTCAAACTTGGTTTGTTTTGCACGAAACTTGACACACAACTCTATTTGGTATATATTATTGTGTTGAAGTGGTTAGAATTTTAAATAGTAGTCATATGCTTGAAATTACGTGTTAAGTTGCGATTTTAAGGGTTTTTAAGCGTTTTTGGCACTTTTGCGCATTAAGTAGCTTGAACTTGGTTTGTTTTGCACGAAACTTGGCACACAACACTATTTGGAATTTATTATTGTGTTGAAGTGGTAATAATTGTAAATCCTAGTCATACGCTAGAAATTACGTGTTATGTTGCGAATTTAAGGGTTTTTAAGCGTTTTTGGCACTTTTGCGCATAAAGTAACTCAGACTTGGTTTGTTTTGCATGAAACTTGACACACAACACTGTTTGCTATATATTATTGTGTTGAAGTGGTTAGAATGGTAAATCATAGTCATATACTAGAAATTACGTGTTAAGTTCCGATTTTAAGGGTTTTTAATCGTTTTTAGCACTTTTGCGCATAAAGTAGCTTAAACTTGGTTTGTTTTGCACGAAACTTGGCACACAACACTATTTGGAATTTATTATTGTGTTGAAGTGGTAATAATTGTAAATCCTAGTCATGCGCTAGAAATTACGTGTTATGTTGCGAATTTAAGGGTTTTTAAGCGTTTTTGGCACTTTTGCGCATAAAGTAACTCAGAGTTGGTTTGTTTTGCACGAAACTTGACACACAACACTGTTTGGTATATATTATTGTGTTGAAGTGGTTAGAATGGTAAATCATAGTCATATACTAGAAATTACGTGTTAAGTTTCGATTTTAAGGGTTTTTAATCGTTTTTAGCACTTTTGCGCATAAAGTATCTCAAACTTGGTTTGTTTTGCACGAAACTTGACACAGAACTCTATTTGGTATATATTATTAAATTGAAGTGGTTAGAATTATAAATTATAGTCATATGCTAGAAATTACGTCTTAAGTTGCGATTTTAATGGTTTTTAAGTGTTTTTGGCACTTTTGCACATAAAGTAGGTCAAACTTGTTTTGTTTTGCATGAAACATGACATAAAACTCTATTTGGTATAAATTATTGTTTTAAAGTGGTTAGAATTGTAAATCTTAGTCATATGCTAGAAATTACGTGTTAAGTTGCGATTTTAAGGGTTTTTAAGCGTTTTTGGCACTTTTGCGCATGAAGTAGCTCAAACACGGTTTTGTTTTTCACGAAACTTGGCACACAATACTATTTGGAATTGTTTATTGTGTTGAAGTGGTAAGAATTTTAAGTCATAGTCATGTGCTAGAAATTACGTGTTAAGTTGCGATTTTAAGGGTTTTTAAGCGTTTTTGGCACTTTTGCGCATAAAGTAGCTCAAACTTAGTTTATTTTGCACGAAACTTGACCACAACTCTATTTGGCATATATTATTGTTTTGAAGTGGTTTGAATTGTAAAGCATAGTCATGCTAGAAATTACGTGTTAAGTTGTGATTTTAAGGGTTTTTAAGCGTTTTTGGCACTTTTGCGCATAAAGTAGCTCAAACTTAGTTTTTTTTGCACGAAACTTGACACAAAACTCTATTTGGTATATATTATGGTGTTGAAGTGGTTAGAATTGTAAATCATAGACATATGCTAGAAATTACGTATTAAGTTGCGATTTTAGGGGTTTTTAAGCATTTTTGGCACTTTTGTGCATAAAGTAGCTCAAACTTGGTTTGTTTTGCACGAAACTTGACACAGAACACTGTTTGGTATATATTATTGCGTTGAAGTGGTTAGAATTGTAAATCATAGTCATATGCTAGAAATTATGTGTTAAGTTGCGATTTTAAGGGTTTTTAATCGTTTTTAGCACTTTTGCACATAAAGTAGCTCAAACTTGGTTTGTTTTGCACGAAACTTGACACACAACTCTATTTGGTATATATTATTGTGTTGAAGTGGTTAGAATTGTAAATAGTAGTCATATGCTAGAAATTTCGTGTTAAGTTGCGATTTTAAGGGTTTTTAAGCGTTTTTGGCACTTTTGCGCAAAAAGTAGCTTAAACTTGGTTTGTTTTGCACGAAACTTGGCACACAACACTATTTGGAATTTATTATTGTGTTGAAGTGGTAATAATTGTAAATCCTAGTCATACGCTAGAAATTACGTGTTATGTTGCGAATTTAAGGGTTTTTAAGCGTCTTTGGCACTTTTGCGCATAAAGTAACTCAGACTTGGTTTGTTTTGCACGAAACTTGACACACAACACTGTTTGGTATATATTATTGTGTTGAAGTGGTTAGAATTGTAAATCATAGGCATATACTAGAAATTACGTGTTAAGTTCCGATTTTAAGGGTTTTTAAGCGTTTTTGGCACTTTTGCGTATAAAGTAGCTTAAACTTGGTTTGTTTTGCACGAAACTTGGCACACAACACTATTTGGAATTTATTATTGTGTTGAAGTGGTAATAATTGTAAATCCTAGTCATACGCTAGAAATTACGTGTTATGTTGCGAATTTAAGGGTTTTTATGCGTTTTTGGCACTTTTGCGCATAAAGTAACTCAAACTTGCTTTGTTTTGCACGAAACTTGACACACAACATTGTTTGGTATATATTATTGTGTTGAAGTGGTTAGAATGGTAAATCATAGTCATATACTAGAAATTACGTGTTAAGTTCTGATTTTAAGGGTTTTTAATCGTTTTTAGCACTTTTGCGCATAAAGTAGCTCAAACATGGTTTGTTTTGCACGAAACTTGACACAGAACTCTATTTGGTATATATTATTATATTGAAATGGTTAGAATTATAAATTATAGTCATATGCTAGAAATTACGTGTTAAGTTGCGATTTTAAGGGTTTTTAAGCGTTTTTGGCACTTTTGCACATAAAGTAGGTCAAACTTGGTTTGTTTTGCATGAAACATGACACAAAACTCTATTTGGTATAAATTATTGTTTTGAAGTGGTTAGAATTGTAAATCTTAGTCATATGCTAGAAATTACGTGTTAAGTTGCGATTTTAAGGGTTTTTTAAGCGTTTTTGGCACTTTTGCGCATGAAGTAGCTCAAACACGGTTTTGTTTTTCACGAAGGCACACAATACTATTTGGAATTGTTTATTGTGTTGAAGTGGTAATAATTTTAAGTCATAGTCATGTGCTAGAAATTACGTGTTAAGTTGCGATTTTAAGGGTTTTTAAGCGTTTTTGGCACTTTTGCGCATAAAGTAGCTCAAACTTAGTTTACTTTGCACGAAACTTGACCACAACTCTATTTGGCATATATTATTGTTTTGAAGTGGTTTGAAATTTAAAGCATAGTCATGCTAGAAATTACGTGTTAAGTTGCGATTTTAAGGGTTTTTAAGCGTTTTTGGCACTTTTGCACATAAAGTAGGTCAAACTTGGATTGTTTTGCATGAAACATGACACAAAACTCTATTTGGTATAAATTATTGTTTTGAAGTGGTTAGAATTATAAATCTTAGTCATATGCTAGAAATTACGTGTTAAGTTGTGATTTTAAGGGTTTTTAAGCGTTTTTGGCACTTTTGCGCATAAAGTAGCTCAAACTTAGTTTATTTTGCACGAAACTTGACACAAAACTCTATTTGGTATATATTATGGTGTTGAAGTGGTTAGAATTGTAAATCATAGTCATATGCTAGAAATTACGTATTAAGTTGCGATTTTAGGGGTTTTTAAGCATTTTTGGCACTTTTGTGCATAAAGTAGCTCAAACTTGGTTTGTTTTGCACGAAACTTGACACAGAACACTGTTTGGTATATATTATTGCGTTGAAGTGGTTAGAATTGTAAATCATAGTCATATGCTAGAAATTATGTGTTAAGTTGCGGTTTTATGGGTTTTTAATCGTTTTTAGCACTTTTGCACATAAAGTAGCTCAAACTTGGTTTGTTTTGCACGAAACTTGACACACAACTCTATTTGGTATACATTATTGTGTTGAAGTGGTTAGAATTGTAAATAGTAGTCATATGCTAGAAATTACGTGTTATGTTGCGATTTTAAGGGTTTTTAAGCGTTTTTGGCACTTTTGCACATAAAGTAGGTACAACTTGGTTTGTTTTGCATGAAACATGACACAAAACTCTATTTGGTATAAATTATTGTTTTTAAGTGGTTAGAATTGTAAATCTTAGTCATATGCTAGAAATTACGTGTTAAGTTGTGATTTTAAGGGTTTTTAAGCGTTTTTGGCACTTTTGCGCATAAATTAGCTCAAACTTAGTTTTTTTTGCACGAAACTTGACACAAAACTCTATTTGGTATATATTATGGTTTTGAAGTGGTTAAAATTGTAAATCATAGTCATATGCTAGAAATTACGTATTAAGTTGCGATTTTAGGGGTTTTTAAGCATTTTTGGCACTTTTATGCATAAAGTAGCTCAAACTTGGTTTGTTTTGCACGAAACTTGACACAGAACACTGTTTGGTATATATTATTGCGTTGAAGTGGTTAGAATTGTAAATCATAGTCATATGCTAGAAATTATGTGTTAAGTTGCGATTTTAAGGGTTTTTAAGCGTTTTTGGCACTTTTGCACATAAAGTAGGTTAAACTTGGTTTGTTTTGCATGAAACATGACACAAAACTCTATTTGGTATAAATTATTTTTTTGAAGTGGTTAGAATTGTAAATCTTAGTCATATGCTAGAAATTACGTGTTATGTTGCGATTTTAAGGGTTTTTAAGCGTTTTTGGCACTTTTGCGCATGAAGTAGCTCAAACACGGTTTTGTTTTTCACGAAACTTGGCACACAATACTATTTGGAATTGTTTATTGTGTTGAAGTGGTAAGAATTTTAAGTCATAGTCATGTGCTAGAAATTACGTGTTAAGTTTCGATTTTAAGGGTTTTTAAGCGTTTTTGGCACTTTTGCGCAAAAAGTAGCTCAAACTTAGTTTATTTTGCACGAAACTTGACCACAACTCTATTTGGCATATATTATTGTTTTGAAGTGGTTAGAATTGTAAAGCATAGTCATGCTAGAAATTACGTGTTAAGTTGCGATTTTAAGGGTTTTTAAGCGTTTTGGCACTTTTGCACATAAATTACGTGTTAAGTTGTGATTTTAAGGGTTTTTAAGCGTTTTTGGCTCTTTTGCGCATAAAGTAGCTCAAACTTAGTTTATTTTGCACGAAACTTGACACAAAACTCTATGTGGTATTTATTATGGTGTTGAAGGGGTTAGAATTGTAAATCATAGTCATATGCTAGAAATTACGTATTAAGTTGCGATTTTAGGGGTTTTAAAGCATTTTTGGCACTTTTGTGCATAAAG
>NC_080048.1:21219636-21304011 GCF_026212465.1 Amaranthus tricolor
CTTAACACCTAATTCTAGCCTATGAATCTTATTAGGATTCTAACCACTTCAACAGAATAATATATACCAAATAGAGTTTTGTGCCAAGTTTCGTGAAAAACAAACCAAGTTTGAGCTACTTTATGCGCAAAAACTGCCAAAATCGCTTATAAACGCTTAATATCGCAACTTAACACATAATTTCGAGCATATGACTATGATGTAGAATTCTAACCACTTCAATATAATAATATATACCAAATAGAGTTTTGTGTCAAGTTTCGTGCAAAACAAACCAAGTTTGAGCTACTTTTTGCGCAAAAGTGCTAAAAACGATTAAAAACTCTTAAAATCGCAACTTAACAAGTAATTTCTAGCATGACTATGATTTACAATTCTAACTACTTAAACACAATAATATATACCAAATAGAGTTGCGGTCAAGTTTCGTGCAAAATAAACTAAGTTTGAGCTACTTTATGTTCAAAAGTGCAAAAAACGCATAAAAAACCTTAAAATCGCAACTTAACACGTAATTTCTAGCATATGACTATGATTTACAATTATAACCATTTCAACACAATAATATATACCAAATAGAGTTGTGTGTCCAGTATCGTGTAAAAACAAACCAAGTTTGAGCTACTTATGCGCAAAAGTGCCAAAAACGCTTAAAAACCCTTAAAATCGCAACATAACACGTAATTTCTAGCATAAGACAATGATTTACAATTCTAACCACTTCAACTAAATAATATATACCAAATAGAGTTGTGTGTCAATTTTCGTGAAAAACAAACTAAGTTTGAGCTACTTTATGTGCAAAAGTGCCATAAACGCATAAAAACCCTTTAAATCACAACTTAACACGTAATTTCTAGCATATGACTATGATTTACAATTCTAACCACTTCAACACAATAATATATACCAAATAGAGTTGTGTGTCAAGTTTGGTGCAAAACAAACAGAGTTTGAGCTACTTTATGCGCAAAAGTGCCAATAACGCTTAAAAACCCTTAAAATCGCAACTTAACACGTAAATTCTAGCATATGACTATGATTTATAATTCTAACCACTTCAACTCAATAATATATATCAAATAGAGTTGGGTGTCAAGTTTCGTGCAAAACGAACTAAGTTTGAGCTACTTTATGTGCAAAAGTGCCAAAAACGCTTAAAAACCCTGAAAATCGCAACTTAACACGTAATTTCTAACTTGAATATAATTTAAAATTCTAACCACTTCAACACAATAATATATACCACATAGAATTGTGGTCAATTTTCGTGCAAATTAAACTAAGTTTGAGCTACTTTATGTGCAAAAGTGCCAAAAACGCTAAAAAACCCTTAAAATCGCAACTTAACACGGAATTTCTGGCTTGACTATAATATACAATTCTAACAACTTCAACACAATAATATATACCACATAGAGTTGTGGTCATGTTTTCGTGCAAATTAAACTAAGTTTGAGCTACTTTATGTGCAAAAGTGCCAAAAGCGCTTAAAAACCCTTAAAATCGCAACTTAACACCGAATTTCTAGCCTATAACTCTTATTTAGGATTCTAACCACTTCAACAGAATAATATATACCAAATAGAGTTTTGTGCCAAGTTTCGTGAAAAACAAACCAAGTTTGAGCTACTTTATGCGCAAAAACTGCCAAAATCGCTTATAAACGCTTAATATCGCAACTTAACACATAATTTCTAGCATATGACTATGATTTAGAATTCTAACCACTTCAATATAATAATATATACCAAATAGAGTTTTGTGTCAAGTTTCGTGCAAAACAAACCAAGTTTGAGCTACTTTTTGCGCAAAAGTGCTAAAAACGATTAAAAACTCTTAAAATCGCAACTTAACAAGTAATTTCTAGCATGACTATGATTTAAAATTCTAACTACTTAAACACAATAATATATACCAAATAGAGTTGGGGTCAAGTTTCGTGCAAAATAAACTAAGTTTGAGCAACTTTATGTTCAAAAGTGCAAAAAACGCATAAAAACCCTTAAAATCGCAACTTAACACGTAATTTCTAGCATATGACTATGATTTACAATTATAACCATTTCAAAACAATAATATATACCAAATAGAGTTGTGAGTCAATTTTCGTGCAAAAAAAACTAAGTTTGAGCTACTTTATGTGCAAAAGTGCCAAAACGCTTAAAAACCCTTAAAATTGCAACTTAACACGTAATTTCTTGCATATGACTATGATTTACAATTCTAACCACTTCAACACAATAATATATACCAAATACAGTTGTGTGTCAAGTTTGGTGCAAAACAAACCAAGTTTGAGCTACTTTATGCGCAAAAGTGCAAAAAACGATTAAAAACCCTTAATATCGCAACTTAACACGTAATTTCTAGCATATGACAATGGTTTATAATTTTAACCACTTCAACTCAATAATATATATCAAATAGAGTTGTGTGTCAAGTTTTGTGCAAAACGAACTAAGTTTGAGCTACTTTATGTGCAAAAGTGCCAAAAACGCTTAAAAACCCATAAAATCGCAACTTAACACGTAATTTCTAGCTTGACTATAATTTACAATTCTAACAACTTCAACACAAGAATATATACCACATAGATTTGTGGTCAAGTTTCGTGCAAATTAAACTAAGTTTGAGCTACTTTATGTGCAAAAGTGCAAAAAACGCTTAAAAACCCTTAAAATCGCAACTTAACACGTAATTTCTAGCTTATGACTATGATTTAGGATTCTAACCACTTCAACAGAATAATATATACCAAATAGAGTTGTGTGCCAAGTTTCGTGAAAAACAAACCAAATTTGAGCTACTTTATGCGCAAAAGTGCCAAAATCGCTTAAAAACCCTTAATATCGCAACTTATCACATAATTTCTAGCATATGACTATTATTTACAATTCCAACCACTTCAATATAATAATATATACCAAATAGGTTTTGTGTCAAGTTTCGTGCAAAAACAAACCAAGTTTGAGCTACTTTATGCGCAAAAGTGCTAAAAACGATTAAAAACCCTTTAAATCGCAACTTAAGACGTAATTTCTAGCATGACTATGATTTACAATTCTAACTACTTAAATACAATAGTATATACCAAATAGAGTTGCGGTCAAGTTTCGTGCAAAATAAACTAAGTTTGAGCTACTTTATGTTCAAAAGTGCCAAAAACGCATAAAAACCCTTAAAATCGCAACTTAACACGTAATTTCTAGCATATGACTATGATTTACAATTCGAACCACTTCAACACAATAATATATACAAAATAGAGTTGTGTGTCCATTTTCGTGTAAAACAAACCAAGTTAGAGCTACTTTATGCGCAAAAGTGCCAAAAACGCTTAAAAACCCCTTAAATTCGAAACTTACACGTAATTTTTAGCATATGACTATGATTTACATTTCTAAGCACTTCAACTCAATAATATATACCAAATAGAGTTGTGTGTCAACTTTCGTGCAAAAACAAACTAAGTTTGAGCTACTGTATGTGCAAAAGTGCCAAAAACGCTTAAAAACCCTTCAAATCGCAACTTAACACGTAATTTCTAGCATATGACTATGATTTAAAATTCTAACCACTTCAAAAGAATAATATATACCAAATAGAGTTGTGTGTCAAGTTTGGTGCAAAACAAACCCAAGTTTGAGCTACTTTATGCGCAAAAGTGCCAAAAACGCTTAAAAACCCTTAAAATCGCAACTTAACACGTAATTTCTAGCATATGACTATGATTTATAATTCTAACCACTTCAACTCAATAATATATATCAAATAGAGTTGTGTGTCAAGTTTCATGCAAATTAAACTAAGTTTGAGCTACTTTATGTGCAAAAGTGCAAAAAACGCTTAAAAACCATTAAAATCGCAACTTAACACCTAATTTCTAGCTTGACTATAATTTACATTTCTAACAACTTTAACACAATAATATATACCACAAAGAGTTGTGGTCAAGTTTCGTGCAAATTAAACTAAGTTTGAGCTACTTTATGTGAAAAAAGTGCCAAAAGCGCTTAAAAACTCTTAAAATCGCAACTTAACACCTAATTTCTAGCCTATGAATCTTATTTAGGATTCTAACCACTTCAACAGAATAATATATACCAAATAGAGTTTTGTGCCAAGTTTCGTGAAAAACAAACCCAAGTTTGAGCTACTTTATGCGCAAAAACTGCCAAAATCGCTTATAAACGCTTAATATCGCAACTTAACACATAATTTCGAGCATATGACTATGATTTAGAATTCTAACCACTTCAATATAATAATATATACCAAATAGAGTTTTGTGTCAAGTTTCGTGCAAAACAAACCAAGTTTGAGCTACTTTTTGCGCAAAAGTGCTAAAACGATTAAAAACTCTTAAAATCGCAACTTAACAAGTAATTTCTAACATGACTATGATTTACAATTCTAACTACTTAAACACAATAATATATACCAAATAGAGTTGCGGTCAAGTTTCGTGCAAAATAAACTAAGTTTGAGCTACTTTATGTTCAAAAGTGCAAAAAACGCATAAAAAACCTTAAAATCGCAACTTAACACGTAATTTCTAGCATATGACTATGATTTACAATTATAACCATTTCAACACAATAATATATACCAAATAGAGTTGTGTGTCCAGTATCGTGTAAAACAAACCAAGTTTGAGCTACTTTATGCGCAAAAGTGCCAAAAACGCTTAAAAACCCTTAAAATCGCAACATAACACGTAATTTCTAGCATAAGACAATGATTTACAATTCTAACCACTTCAACTAAATAATATATACCAAATAGAGTTGTGTGTCAATTTTCGTGAAAAACAAACCAAGTTTGAGCTACTTTATGTGCAAAAGTGCCATAAACGCATAAAAACCCTTTAAATCGCAACTTAACACGTAATTTCTAGCATATGACTATGATTTACAATTCTAACCACTTCAACACAATAATATATATCAAATAGAGTTGGGTGTCAAGTTTCGTGCAAAACGAACTAAGTTTGAGCTACTTTATGTGCAAAAGTGCCAAAAACGCTTAAAAACCCTGAAAATCGCAACTTAACACGTAATTTCTAACTTGAATATAATTTAAAATTCTAATCACTTCAACACAATAATATAACCACATAGAATTGTGGTCAATTTTCGTGCAAATTAAACTAAGTTTGAGCTACTTTATGTGCAAAAGTGCCAAAAACGCTAAAAACCCTTAAAATCGCAACTTAACACGTAATTTCTAGCATATGACTATGATTTACAATTTTAACCACTTCAACACAATAATAAATACCAAATAGAGTTATGTGTCAAGTTTCGTGCAAAACAAACCAAGTTTGAGCTACTTTATGCGCAAAAGAGCCAAAACGCTTAAAAACCCTTTAAATCGCAACTTAACACGTAATTTCTAGCATATGACTATGATTTACAATTCTAACCACTTGAACTCAATAATATATACCAAATAGAATTGTGTGTCAAGTTTCGTGCAAAACAAACCAAGTTTGAGCTACTTTATGTGCAAAAGTGCCAAAAGCGCTTAAAAACCCTTAAAATCGCAACTTACACGTAATTTCTAGCCTATGACTATGATTTAGGATTCTAATCACTTGAACAGAATAATATATACCAAATAGAGTTGTGTGCCAAGTTTCGTGAAAAACAAACCAAGTTTGAGCTACTTTATGAGCAAAAGTGCCAAAAACGCTTAAAAACCCTGAATATCGCAACTTAACACATAATTTCTAGCATATGACTATGATTTAGAATTCTAACAACTTCAATATAATAATATATACCAAATAGAGTTTTGTGTCAAGTTTCGTGCAAAACAACTAAGTTTGAGCTACTTTATGCGCAAAAATGTTAAAAACGATTAAAAACCCTTAAAATTGCAAATTAACACGTAATTTCTAGCATATGACTATGATTTACAATTCTAACCACTTCAACACAATAATATATACCAAACAGTGTTGTGTGTCAAGTTTCATGCAAAACAAACCAAGTTTGAGCTACTTTATGCGCAAAAGTGCCAAAAATGCTTAAAAACCCTTAAAATCGCAACTTAGTACGTAATTTTAGCATATGACTATGATTTACAATTTTAACATCTTAATCATAATAATATATACCAAATAGAGTTTTGTGTCAAGTTTGGTGCAAAACAAATTAAGTTTGTGCTAATTTATGCGCGAAAGTGCGAAAAACGTTTAAAAACACTTAAAATCGCATCTTAACGCGTAATTTAAAGCCTATGACTATGATTTACAATTCTAACCACTTCAACATAATAATATATTCCAAATAGAGTTGTGTGTCAAGTTTCATGCTAAACAAACCAAGTTTGAGGTACTTTATGCGCAAAAGTGCAAAAAATGATTAAAAACCCTTAAAATCATAACTTAACACGTAACTTCTAGCATATGACTATGATTTACAATTCAAACCACTTAAAAACAATAATATATACCAAACAGTGTTGTGTGTCAGGTTTCGTGCAAAACAAACCAAGTTTGAGCTACTTTATGCGCAAAAGTGCAAAAAACGCATAAAAACCCTTAAAATCGCAACTTAACACGTAATTTCTAGCATATGACTATGATTTACAATTATAACCACTTCAATACAATAATATATGCCAAATAGAGTTGTGTCTCCAGTTTCGTGCAAAACAAACCAAGTTTGAGCTACTTTATGCGCAAAAGTGCCAAAAACGTTTAAAAACCCTTAAAATCGCAACTTAACACCTAATTTCTAGCATATGACTATGATTTACAATTCTAACCACTTCAACTCAATAATATATACCAAATAGAGTTGTGTGTCAATTTTCGTGCAAAACAAACTAAGTTTGAGCTACTTTATGTCAAAAGTGCCAAAAACGCTTAAAAACCCTTAAAATCGCAACTTAACACGTAATTTCTAGCATATGATTATGATTTACAATTCTGACCACTTCAACACAATAATATATACCAAATAGAGTTGTGTGTCAAGTTTCGTGCAAAACAAACCAAGTTTGAATTACTTTATGCGCAAAAGTGCAAAAAACGCTTAAAAACGCTTAAAATCGCAACTTAACACGTAATTTCTAGCATATGACTATGATTTACAATTCTAACCACTTAAACTCAATAATATACACCAAATAGAGTTTTGTGTCAAGTTTCGTATGATACAAACCAACTTTGAGCTACTTTATGTACAAAAGTGCCAAAAACGCTTAAATACCCTTAAAATCGCAACTTAACACGTAATTTATAGCATATGACTATCATTTACAATTCTAACCACTTCAACACAATAATAAATTCCAAATAGTGTTGTGTGCCAAGTTTCGTGCAAAACAAACCAAATTTGAGCAATTTCATGCGAAAAAGTGCCAAAAATGCATAAAACCCTTTAAATTGCAACTTAACACGTAATTTCTAGCATAGGACTATGATTTACAATTCTAACCACTTGAACACAATAATATATACCAATTAGAGTTTTGTGTCATGTTTCGTGCAAAAAAAACAAACCAAGTTTGAGCTACTTATGCGCAAAAGTTCATAAAACGCTTAAAAACCCTTAAAATCAAAACTTAACACGTAATTTATAGCATATGACTATGATTTACAATTCTAACCACTTCAACATAATAATATATACCGAATAGAGTTGTGTGTCATGTTTCGTGCAAACAAACAAAGTTTGAGCTACTATATGCGCAAAAGTACGAAAATCGATTAAAAACCCTTAAAATCGCAACTTAACACGTAATTTCAAGCATATGACTATGATTTACAATTCTAACCACTTCAACACAATAATATAATCCAAACAGTGTAGTGTGTCAAGTTTTGTGCAAAACAAACCAAGTTTGAGCTACTTTTTGCGCAAAAGTGCCAAAAACGCTTAAAAACCCTTAAAATCGCAACTTAACACGTAATTTCTAGCATGACTATGATTTACAATTATAACAACTTCAACACAATAATATATACCAAATAGATTTGTGTGTCAAGTATCGTGCAAAACAAACCAAGTTTGAGCTACTTTATGCGCAAAAGTGCCCAAAACGCTTTAAAACCCTTAAAATCGCAACTTTACACGTAATTTCTAGCATATGACTATGATTTACAATTCTAACCACTTCAACACAATAATATATACCAAATAGAGTTTTGGTCAAGTTTCGTGCAAAATAAACCAAGTTTGAGCTAGATTATACGCAAAAGATAAAAAAACGCTTAAAAACCCTTAATATCGCAACTTAACACGTGATTTCTAGCATATGACTATGATTTAGAACTTTAACCACTTCAATATAATAATATATACCAAATAGAGTTCTGTGTCAAGTTTGGTGCAAAACAAACCAAGTTTTAGCTACTTTATGCGCAAAAGTGCCAAAACGCATAAAAACCCTTAAAATCGAAACTTAACATGTAATTTCTAGCATATGACTATGATTTACAATTCTAACCACTTCAACGAAATTATATATACCAAATAGAGTTGTGTCTCCAGTTTCGTGCAAAACAAACCAAATTGAGCTACATTATGCGCAAAAGTGCAAAAAACGCTTAAAAATCCTTAAAATCGCAACATAACACGTAATTTCTAGCATATGACTAGGATTTATAATTCTTACCACTTCAACACAATAATAAATTCCAAATAGTGTTGTGCGCCAAGTTTCGTGCAAAACAAACCAAATTTGAGCAATTTTACGCGAAAAAGTGCCAAAAATGCTTAAAACCCTTAAAATTGCAACTTAACACGTAATTTCTAGCATAGGACTATGATTTACAATTCTAACCACTTGAACACAATAATATATACCAAATAGAGTTTTGTGTCAAGTTTCGTGCAAAAAAAACAAACCAAGTTTGAGCTAATTTATGCGCAAAAGCTCATAAAACGCTTAAAAACCCTTAAAATCAAAACTTAACACGTAATTTATAGCGTATGACTATGATTTACAATTCTAACCACTTCAACATAATAATATATACCGAATAGAGTTGTGTGTCATGTTTCGTGCAAAACTAACAAAGTTTGAGCTACTTTATGCGCAAAAGTACGAAAATCGATTAAAAACCTTTAAAATCGCAACTTAACACGTAATTTCAAGCATATGACTATGATTTACAATTCTAACCACTTCAACACAATAATATAATCCAAACAGTGTAGTGTGTCAAGTTTCGTGCAAAACAAACCAAGTTTGAGCTACTTTTTGCGCAAAAGTGCCAAAAACGCTTAAAAACCATTAAAATCGCAACTTAACACGTAATTTCTAGCATGACTATGATTTACAATTCTAACAACTTCAACACAATAATATATACCAAATAGATTTGTGTGTCAATTATCGTGCAAAACAAACCAAGTTTGAGCTACTTTATGCGCAAAAGTGCCCAAAACGCTTTAAAACCCTTAAAATCGCAACTTTACACGTAATTTCTAGCATATGACTATGATTTACAATTCTAACCACTTCAACACAATAATATATACCAAATAGAGTTTTGGTCAAGTTTCGTGCAAAATAAACCAAGTTTGAGCTACATTATGCGCAAAAGTGCCAAAAACGCTTTAAAACCCTTAAAATCAAACTTAACACGTAATTTCTAGCATATGACTATGATTTAAAATTCTCACCACTTCAACGCAATATTAAATTCCAAATAGTGTTGTGTGCCAAGTTTCGTGAAAAACAAACCGTGTTTGAGCTACTTTATGTGCAAAAGTGCCAAAAACGCTTAAAAACCCTAAAAATCGCAACTTAACACATAAATTCTAGCATATGACTGTGATTTACAAATCGAACCACTTCAACACAATCATATATACCAAATAGAGTTGTGTGTCAAGTTTCGTGCAAAACAAACCAAGTTTGAGCTACTTTATGCGCAAAAGTGCCAAAAATGCTTAAAAACCCTTAAAATCGCAACTTAACAAGTAATTTCTAGCATATCACTATCATTTACAATTCTAACCACTTCAACACAATAATATATACCAAATAGAGTTGTGTGCCAAGTTTCGTGCAAAACAAACCAAAATTGAGCTACTTTATGCGCAAAAATGCCAAGAACGCTTAAAAACCCTTAATATCGCAACTTAACACATAATTTCTATCATATGACTATGATTTAGAATTATAAAGACTTCAATATAATAATATATACCAAATAGAGTTCTGTGTCAAGTTTCGTGCAAAACAAACCAAGCTTGAGCTACTTTATGCGCAAAAGTGCTAAAAACGATTAAAAACCCTTAAAATCGCAACTTAACACGTAATTTCTAGCATATGACTATGACTTACAATTCTAACCACTTCAACACAATAATATATACCAAACATTGTTCTGTGTCAAGTTTCGGGCAAAACAAACTAAGTTTAAGTTACATTATGCACAAAAGTGCAAAAAATGCTTAAAAACCCTTAAAATCGCAACTTAATACGTACTTTCTAGCATATGGCTATGATTTACAATTCTAACCATTTCAACAACATAATATATACCAAATAGAGTTTTGTGTCAAGTTTCGTGCAAAACAAACCGTGTTTGAGCTACTTTATGCGAAAAAGTGCCAAAAACGCTTAAAAACACATAAAATCGCATCTTAACACGTAATTTCAAGCATATGACTAAGATTTACAATTCTAACCACTTAAACACAATAATTTATACCAAATAGAGCTGTGTGTCATGTTTCATGCAAAACAAATCAAGTTGGAGCTACTTTATGTGCAAAAGTGCCAAAAACTCTTAAAATTCTTAAAATCGCAACTTAACACGTAATTTCTAGCATATGACTATGATTTAGAATTCTAACCACTTCAATATAATAATATATACCAAATAGAGTTTTGTGTCAAGTTTCGTGCAAAACAAACTAAGTTTGAGCTACTCTATGCGCAAAAATGCTAAAAACGATTAAAAACCTTTAAAATCGCAACTTAACACGTAATTTCTAGCATATGACTATGATTTACAATTCTAACCACTTAAACACAATAATATATACCAAACAGTGTTGTGTGTCAAGTTTCTTGCAAAACAAACCAAGTTTGAGCTACTTTATGCGGAAAAGTGCCAAAAATGCTTAAAAACCCTTAAAATCGCAACTTAATACGTAATTTCTAGCATAGGACTATGATTTAGAATTTTAACATCTTAAACATAATAATATATACCAAATAGAGTTTTGTGTCAAGTTTGGTGCAAAACAAATCACGTTTGTGCTAATTTATGCGCGAAAGTGCCAAAAACGCTTAAAAACCCTTAAAATCGCAACTTAACGCGTAATTTATAGCCTATGACTGCGATTTACAATTCTAACCAAGTTTGATGTACTTTATGCGCAAAAGTGCAAAAAATGATTAAAAACCCTTAAAATCATAACTTAACACGTAACTTCTAGCATATGACTAAGATTTACAATTCAAACCACTTAAACACAATAATATATACCAAACAGTGTTGTGTGTCAGGTTTCGTGCAAAACAAACCAAGTTTGAGCTACTTTATGCGCAAAAATGCCAAAAATACATAAAACCCTTTAAATCGCAACTTAACACGTAATTTCTAGCATGACTATGATTTACAATTGTAACCACTTAAATACAATAGTATATACCAAATAGAGTTGCGGTCAAGTTTCGTGAAAAACAAACTAAGTTTGAGCTACTTTATGTGCAAAACTGCCAAAAACGCATAAAAACCCTTAAAATCGCAACTTAACACGTAATTTCTAGCATATGACTATGATTTACAATTCTAACCACTTCAATACAATAATATATACCAAATAGAGTTGTGTGTCCAGTTTCGTGCAAAACAAACCAAGTTTGAGCTACTTTATGTGCAAAAGTGCCCAAAACGCTTAAAATCCCTTAAAATCGCAACTTAACACGTAATTTCTAGCATATGACTATGATTTACAATTCTAACCACTTCAACATAATAATATATACCGAATAGAGTTGTGTGTCATGTTTGTTGCAAAACAAACCAAGTTTGAGCTACATTATGCGCAAAAGTGCAAAAAACGCTTAAAAACCCTTAAAATCAAACTTAATACGTAATTTCTAGCATATGACTATTATTCAAAATTCTCACCACTTCAACGCAATAATAAATTCCAAATAGTGTTGTGTGCCATGTTTCGTGAAAAACAAACCGTGTTTGAGCTACTTTATGTGCAAAAATGCCAAAAACGCTTAAAAACCCTAAAAATCGTAACTTAACACATAAATTCTAGCATATGACTGTCATTTAAAATTCGAACCACTTCAACACAATAATATATACCAAATAGAGTTCTGTGTCATGTTTCGTGCAAAACAAACCAGGTTTGATATACTTTATGCGCAAAAGTGCCTAAAATGCTTTAAAACCCTTAAAATCGCAACTTAACATGTAATTTCTAGCATATCACTATCATTTACAATTCTAACCACTTCAAAACAATAATATATACCAAATAGAGTTGTTTGCCAAGTTTCGTGCAAAACAAACAAAAATTGAGCAACTTTCTGCGCAAAAGTGCCAAAAACGCTTAAAAACCCCTAATATCGCAACTTAACACATAATTTCTATCATATGACTATGATTTAGAATTCTAAAGACTTCAATATAATAATATATACCAAATAGAGTTATGTGTCAAGATTCGTGCAAAACAAACCAAGCTTGAGCTACTTTATGCGCAAAAGTGCTAAAAACGATTAAAAACCCTTAAAATCGCAACTTAACACGTAATTTCTAGCATATGACTATGATTTACAATTCTAACCACTTCAACACAATAATATATACCAAACAGTGTTCTGTGTCAAGTTTCGGGCAAAACAAACCAAGTTTAAGTTACTTTATGCACAAAAGTGCCAAAAATGCTTAAAAACCCTTAAAATCGCAACTTAATACGTACTTTCTAGCATATGACTATGACTTACAATTCTAACCACTTCAACACGATAATATATACCAAATAGAGTTTTGTGTCAAGTTTCGTGCAAAACAAACATAATTTGAGCTAATTTATGCACGAAAGTGCCAAATACGCTTAAAAACCCTTAAAATCGCAACTTAACACGTAATTTCAAGTATATGACTATGATTTACAATTCAAACCACTTAAACACAATAATATATACCAAACAGTGTTGTGTGTCAGGTTTCGTGCAAAACAAACCAAGTTTGAGCTACTTTTTGCGCAAAAGTGCCAACATTGCTAAAAAACCCTTAAAATCGCAACTTAACACGTAATTTCTAGCAGATGAGTATGATTTTAAATTCTTACAAACTTCAACACAATAATAAATTCCAAATAGTGTTGTGTGCCAAGTTTCGTGAAAAACAAACCGTGTTTGAGCTACATTATGCGAAAAAGTGCCAAAAACGCTTAAAAACACATAAAATCGCATCTTAACACGTAATTTCAAGCATATGACTAAGATTTACAATTCTAACCACTTAAACACAATAATTTATACCAAATAGAGCTGTGTGTCATGTTTCATGCAAAACAAATCAAGTTGGAGCTACTTTATGTGCAAAAGTGCCAAAAACTCTTAAAACCCTTAAAGTCGCAACTTAACACGTCATTTCTAGCATATGACTATGATTTAAAATTCTAACCACTTCAACACAATAATATATACCAAATAGTGTTGTCTGCGAAGTTTCGTGCAAAACAAACCAAGTTTGAGCTAATTTATGCACAAAAGTGCCACAAACGCTTAAAAATCCTTAAAATCGCAACTTAACACGTAATTTCTAGCATATGACTATGATTTACAATTCTAACCACTTTATGCGCAAAATTGCCAAAACCGCTTAAAAACCCTTAAAATCGCAAGTAAACACGTAATTTCTAGCATATGACTATGATTTAAATATTCTAACCACTTCAACACAATAATGCATACCAAATAGTGTTGTCTGCCATGTTTCGTGCAAAACAAACCAAGTCTGAGTTACGTTATGCGCAAAAGTGCCAAAAACGCTTAAGAACCCTTAAATTCGCAACATAACACGTAATTTCTAGCAGATGAATACGATTTACAATTCTAACCACTTCAACACAATAATATATACCAAATAGAGTTGTGTGTTAAGTTTCATGCAAAACAAACCAAGTTTGAGCTTCGTTATCCGCAAAAGTGCCAAAAATGCTTAAAAACCCTTAAAATCGCAACTTAACACGTAATTTCTAGCATATGACTATGATTTTTAATTCTTAACGCTTCAACATAATAATAAATTCCAAATAGTGTTGTGTGCCAAGTTTCGTGAAAAACAAACCGTGTTTGAGCTACTTTATGCGCAAAAGTGCCAAAAACGCTAAAAACCCATTAAAATCGCAACTTAGCACGTAATTTCTAGCATATGACTATGAGTTACAATTCTAACCACATAAACACAATATTATATACGAAACAGTGTAGTGTGTCAAGTTTCGTGCAAAACAAACCAAGTTTGAGCTACTTTATGCGCATAAGTGACAAAAACGCTTAAAAACCATAAAATCACAACTTAACACGTAATTTCTAGCATATGACTATGATTTAAAATTCTTACCACTTCAACACTATAATGAATTCCAAATAGTGTTGTGTGCCAAGTTTCCTGCAAAACAAACCAAGTTTGAGAGCTACTTTTTGCGCAAAAGTGCCAAAAACACTTAAAAACCCTTAAAATCGCAACTTAACACGTAATTTCTAGCATGACTATGCTTTAAAATTCAAACCACTTCAAAACAATAATATATACCAAATAGAGTTGTGGTCAAGTTTCGTGCAATATAAACTAAGTTTGAGCTACTTTATGCGCAAAAGTGCCAAAAACGCTTAAAAACCCTTAAAATCGCAACTTAACACGTAATTTCTAGCACATGACTATGATTTAAAATTCTTACCACTTCAACACAATAATAAATTCCAAATGGTATTGTGTGCCAAGTTTCGTGAAAAACAAAACCGTGTTTGAGCTACTTTATGCGCAAAAGTGCCAAAAACGCTTAAAAACCCATAAAATCGCAACTTAACACGTAATTTCTAGCATATGACTATGATTTAAAATTCTAACCACTTCAACACAATAATATATACCAAATAGTGTTGTTTGCGAAGTTTCGAGCAAAACAAACCAAGTTTGAGCTACTTTATGCGCAAAATTGCCCCAAACGCTTAAAAATCATTAAAATCGCAACGTAACACGTAATTTCTAGCATATGACTAGGATTTACATTCCTTACCACTTCAACACAATAATAAATTCTAAATAGTGTTGTGTGCCAAGTTTCGTGCAAAACAAACCAAGTTTGAGCTATCTTATGCGCAAAAGTGCCAAAAACGCTTAAAAACCCTTAAAATCGCAACTTAACACGTAATTTCTAGCATATGAGTATGGTTTACAATTCTAACCATTTGAACAAAATAATATATACCAAATAGAGTTGTGTCTCAAGTTTCGTAGAAAACAAACCAAGTTTGTTTGAGCTACTTTATGCGCAAAAATTCCAAAAACGCTAAAAAACCCTTAAAATCGCAACTAAACACTTAATTTCTAACATATGACTATGATTTACAATTGTAACCACTTCAACACAATAATGTATACCAAATAGTGTTGTCTGCCAAGTTTCGGGCAAAACAAACCAAGTCTGAGCTACTTTATGCGCAAAAGTGCCAAAAACGCTTAAAAACCTTTAAAATCGCAACATAACACGTAATTTTATATATGACTACGATTTATAATTCTAACCACTTCAACACAATAATATATACCAAATAAAGTTGTGTGTCAAGTTTCTTGCAAAACAAACCAAGTTTGAGATACTTTATACGCTAAAGTGCCAAAAATGCTTAAAAACCCTTAAAATCGCAACGTAACATGTAATTTCTAGCATATGACTATGATTTAAAATTCTTACCACTCCAACACAATAATAAATTACAATTTTCTAAATTTTCAAAAGATAAAAATAAAAATTCTTATCCTTCTTATTATCGAAAGAAACGAGGAAAGAAAAATATCGGAAATTTCCGAAAATCAAACAAAGCTTTAATGCTGGATTCTGAAAGTAAATGCATTGTTTCAGATTCTTTTTGAATGCTTCTAGTCTCTTCACGAGTTTTGATGCTAAATGCATTCTTAAAATCAGTAATGCCTATATGATAAATTTTAGTAAGATTTTCTTTTGGAATTTCCCAATTTGAAAAGTTCTTTTCTATATGAACTTCACTACTTTGAATTATATTATTAGGTGATCCTAAACTAATAGCTTTCCTTAACCAGTTTGCCATTAATAAATTAAATGTTGCATAAACTAAATATGACTGAATTGAATGGGAACAGTGGGACCACCTAACCGGGAACACCAAGACTTAAAATGGCTTACCAACAACTTAATTAGGCTGACCAAGCACTTTACCAACACTCAATACAAATGCAATTTAATAAATGCACAATTAATAAAATTTAATAACTTACTTTATTATCAATAATATAATAAGATTTATATCCACAAAATTATTAAATTATTTTCTCTATCGATCCTGTACTCCCTATTGGTATCAGAGCCAGTAAGTTATTACTTTGGGGTTTTTATTATGTTGAGGAGAGTTTGAATTTGATGTTGCTTTTGAGGGTCAAGGTTTGTTGGTGGTCGATGGAGATTGGTATTCCATTTTTATACCGGTTTGAAAAAAGGAGATATTATTTTTTGTTGAACAAATTTCTAAGGTAAATTTGTCCTACCATTTAATTTTGAATTCTCTTATTAATGAATATGGATATGGACGTGGAAGGTGTTGTTTGAGACAGTAACTCCAACATAGAATCCATGGAATTTTAAATTCTGCATGAAACATGACTGGAGTTTCATAAGCTTGATAATTTGAATTGGCAACAAAAGTTGTGAAACCCTCATTGCATTCTTTTGGATAAATTTGAGGAGTTGGTCCAAATAAATACCACCAATGATAAAACCACATAGGATATTTCTTTGGACAATATTTGTCAAATATAAAAAACCATGAATGATCAAATGGTCTGAATAAAAATGCTCTATACCAGGCCATTTTGTAATCATAGTATGAGTAATTTTGTGGGAAAAATCTTTTTGAAAAAATTCGTTCTGCATAAGGGTCTCCCCATTCTACAGAAGAAATAATTTTCTTAAAAATACAATTTGAATAAATTATTTTTTCTGAAGAATCCTTGATATGTTGGATTTCAACAGAGTTTGAATCTACTAAAATAAATTCATAGAACCTTTGAGTTTTAAAACGATTTTATGGTATCCATTCGCAACCTTTTGGAAAAGTTTTCTGATTGATTGAATTAATAATTTGCGGGCTTTGAGGAATTGTAAAATTAGTGAGATATACATTTTCTATTTCGGTTTTTGTAATGTATGCAGATTTGGTAAAGCTTTGTGTTGGTATTTTTGTAGTTGGTTCTTTTTGTTTTGAATTTGGAATAATATTTTGTGAAGTAGGCTCTTGAACAATTTGTGAATATGGAAGTGGGGGAAAATCATTTAGTTGAGTAAATTTGTTTGAAATGGATAGAGTAGTTTGAAGATTTTTGGAGGATGAAAATTTATTTTGTTCTGTTTTGTTTGGTTTTGGATCTGGTTCCATTTCGTAATCATCTGAACTCTGGAACCCTTTGAGTTTTTCTTGCTGATTCTTCTTCCTTGGCATTATGATGTCCCTGTAGAAATTCTCTGGTTAAGAAATCAGGGAGAGAGTTACTTTCGCCTCTAATATGCTCTATTTGAAAATCAAATACTGATAAAATTGCTTGCCATCTTGCAAAAATTTGTTTAGAAACAATGTTTTTGACATCCTTTTCTAGAACCTCTTTTGCAGATTTGCAGTCGATCCTTATCAAAAAATTTTTGTTGTAAAGATCATCTTGAAATTTTGAAACGCATAGTACTATAGATAAAATTTCTTTTTTAATGGTAGAATAATTTTTTTGAGGTCCGAGCCAGAGACCTGAATGAAATATAACTAATTGTTCTTTTGTATCTATTCTTTGTTTTAATATGCCACCATATCCTATTTCTGATGCATCTGTTTCTACTATCATGAATGCAGATGGATCTGGAATGCCTAGACATGGAAGTGATTTGATTTTTTGTTTTAATTCAATAATAGTCTTAGTATGAATTTCTGACTAGGGAGGCGGATTTTTTTGAAGTCTTTGAAAGAGGGGCATGCAAATTTGTCTGAGCTTTGGGAAAAAATTTGATATATAATTCAGACATCCCAAAAATCTTTGTAACTAGGTTTTGTCTTTAATTTCGTTAGGGAATTTTTCTGCAAATTCTAAAGACCTTGTAATTGGCTTGATTGTTCCTTTATAAATGTCATGTCCCAAAAATCTAATTTTTGTTTAAAATAATTTCATTTTAGGGGCAGAAACTACTAAACCATTTTTTTCAATAGTGTTTAGAAATATATGTAAATGTTTGAAATGTTGATCAATATCATGAGAAAAAATTAAAACATCATCTATATAAACAATTATGAATGAAGAAAATTGATTGAAAATATCATTCATTATATGTTGAAATTCAGAAGGAGCATTTTTAAGTCCAAAAGGCATTACATTCCACTCATAATGTCCAAAGGGTACCGTGAATGCAGTTTTATACCTATCTTCTTTAGCAATTTGTATTTGCCAGAAACCTGATTTCATGTCAAATTTTGAAAATATTTTGGCTTTATATAAGCGATTAATTAAATCTCTTTTCTTTGGGATTGGATATCTTATCCATTGAAGAACTTTGTTTAAAGGTTTGTAATTAATAACTAATCTAGGAACTCCTCTTTCTTTTTCTGCTGCATTCATAACATAAAATGCTGCACAGCTCCAAGGAGATTTGGATGGAGTTATTAATTTTTTATCTAAAAGAGTTTGAATTTCTTTCTTGCAGAATTCAAGATGCTCATAATTCATTTGGATGGGTCTAGCTTTTGTAGGAATATTTTTTTCAGAGAAATCATTTTCATATGGCAATGTGACAATATGCCTTTTTCTATCCCAAAAGGCATTTGGAATATCAGCACAAACTTTTGATTTAAAAATATTTTCTAAATTAAAAATTTTTTGTTGCAATTTTTATCGTTGTAATTGTTCTTCAATCCTTTGAAAAGAAATTTCTTCTTTTAAAGAGGAAATTCGAAATTCTTTTTGTTTTATTAAATTTATACTTTGTATTACTTAAGAATTTTGTAATAAATTAATATCTTTTTGTAACATGGGACTTAAAAAAGGATAAATTTTTGTTAAAAAGGGAGTACCTAATATTATTTCTTCCTTAATATCATTAATAATAATGAAAGTATTAGTAAAACTATAATTTTCATTTATGATCTTTCCTTTTGAAATTTTATATTTAATATCCATGGGAGAACTATTTGCACTATATAACCGCGTTTTTGTTTTTTCATAAAATTTGGTTGGGACTAATCCTTCCCTTAAGCAATTTTGATCCGCTCCACTATCAATTAAAGCAATATAGGTTTTTTGAAAATCTCCAATTTGAAAAGTAACTGGTGCATACCATTTTTGAAAATTAATTTTATTAACAACGGTGATAAAATCATCATCATCCCCATTAACTTTCTCTTTTCCCAAAGAAAGATTTTCTTTATAGATGGGGTTTTCTAAAATAGATAATTTTGTTTCAAGTTCGAAATCTTTGATTTCTAAATGCTTTAAACTATTTTTGATAAAAATGATGTCTTCTTTGATTTTATTTATTTCAAGTTGAAGATCTTTGACCGAAAGAGTTTGATTCTTAATAGGAATTAATTTAGAAGTCATTTCTTTGGAAGAGTATTTTTCTAATAATTTTGAAATATTGAAAGGTTCAATTTGAGGAATTGGAATACTTTCTTTGTTTTTAGAGGTAGAGGTTTCACCCAAAACCATAGTTTTGAGTTTCAAAAGGGTTTCTCTTTTGATCTCTTTATCTTGGATTTTGTCAACGAGATCAAAAAGAAATTCCACATTTTTCTCTTTATCTGTTAAAACATTAATGCATTTGATAGGAGAGGAAGAAATCGAAGATTCAGAATCAGAAGTTTGATCATTAATTTGTAAAATTTCGTCATCTTCCTTTTCTGAAGAAGAAGAAGAAGAAGAAGTAGACTCAGGAGTTTGTAATAATATTTTGGATATTTTATCTCCTAGCTCAGAGTCGTTAATAAATAATTCTTGAATCTTTTTCTTTGTGGTACAAGCATTTGCTTTATGCCCAGGTTTTCCACACGAATAACAAAAGATTTTGAAAGCTTTGTTTGATTTTCGGAAATTTCCGAAATTTTTCTTTCCTCGTTTCTTTCGATAATACGAAGGATAAGAATTTTTATTTTTATCTTTTGAAAATTTAGAAAATTGTTTTTTAATTTTCTTTTTTGTAGAGGGAGCTCTAATAGCTTCCATACCAAATGCTTCACAGAAACATCCAATTTCTTTCCTAGATTGTTTCTTTTCAGAGGTATATTTGGCTTGGAGTTTGAGTTCTTCACATAAAGAAAGACCTTCCTTTTTAATGAAAGCGAATAGTCCTCCATAAGTAGTATTATTAAGAGCTTGTTCTTTATCTGTATCATGTTCAGCTATTTTTCTAAAAATTCTTTGAGCAAATAATTTTGGTAGTCCTAATATAAATTTTTCTTTCCAAAAACTTTGATTGCAATCTTGTCTTTGTAAAACATAACTAAAGAAGGTATCTTTATACCATCTATAGTCACTTAAAGTTGGGCAACGTAAATTTTGTAAAATCGTTTCTCCAGAAGAAAAAGAGTTTGAGTAGGGTTACCGACAAAATGAAAGGCTATAACTATGATTAAGAAATCACAGCAGTCAGATTTTTGAAATACATTTCCTTGATCATCCATGATGTCAGTAACGTGATTCAAAATTTCTAATCTGTCTTGTAAAGTGAGAAGATTATCCCACCAGTTTTTTAATTGCCCAGTAAAACCTGATATAATAAAACCAAAAATTATTTGTTCATCCAAAGGTTTTGCCTTGTAAGCTACAATAGCCATTCCTATATTTTGAAGAGTATTAAGAATTTCATAATAAGATTTTCCATCTATGTTCCATTCATGGATCATATCTGGAGAAAAGGATTTGGAGGTAAATGTAGACCTTTCTTCATATTGAAGATCAACAGGAGTAGGCCTAGGATAATAGTTTTTTTTAGGGATATTCTTCCAAGATGATCGTATTTTATTAATTTGATGAGGATGATTATCAGATTCTTGAAATTGCTTTGCAACTTTTGAAATGATTAAAGACTCAGAACTTTCTTCATCAGAAGATATCTCTGAACTTTGATATTTACTCAAAACCTTAATATGACTTGGACTATCTGCTAATTTTTGTAAAGATTTTTGAATTTTATCTAACACTGCAGAATTAGAGTTAGAAGAAGTAAAACCATTTTTTGGAAACATTTGAGTCATAGGTATAGTTAATCCTGGTGGTTTGAAATGCGGTGCAGAAACCTTATCAGATCCTAATGATGCAATCGTATTAGGGGCTATGGATCTAGAGGTTTCTTTTTGTAAATTATCAACCTTATTTGAAAGTTAATCTACTTGTGTAGCAACGGTATGAAGGATTTGATTTGTAAAATTATTTTGAGGATAAATTTTAATGATGTCTTCTACATTTGGAGTTTTGTCTGTTTGATCTACTCTTCCTTCTTTAAAAGGACTAGCCTTTATTTCACGGTCATAATAGGGAAAAGTAATATTTTGTAATGGTGGATGAACTGAACTAATTGTTTGTCCATCTTTCAAAACCCAATTTTTTTGAAGTTTGGTTTGTACAAATATGTGATTTTGAGAATATGGATTAGCAATACCTTGTTTTTTACAAAACAATAAAAACCATGTAAAAAACGGGATATTAATTTGAAGAGTATTCATATCTTTATACCATACATCTCTTATTGAGTCTTTAAGGGAGCGAGAAAAAGATCTAAACCAATCTCGATGTTCAGCATTGTGAGAGAAATTAAATTCTTCTCTTAGATAGTTTTTATCTATTTCAAAATCTTTCTTTACTTATCTTATTATTATCAATAATATAATTTATATCCACAAATTAGAAAATAATATTAATGATATTAACGATAAAAATTGCAACAAAAATAATTTAATTTAGAAAATATTTTTAAATCAAAAGTTTGTGCTGATATTCCAAATGCCTTTTGGGATAGAAAAAGCCATATTGTCACATTGCCATATGAAAAGGATTTCTCTGAAAAAAATATTCCTACAAAAGCTAGACCCATCCAAATGAATTCTGAGCATCTTGAATTCTGCAAGAAAGAAATTCAAACTCTTTTAGATAAAAAATTAATAACTCCATCCAAATCTCCTTGGAGCTGTGCAGCATTTTATGTTATGAATGCAGCAGAAAAAGAAAGAGGAGTTCCTAGATTAGTTAGTAATTACAAACCTTTAAACAAAGTTCTTCAATGGATAAGATATCCAATCCCAAATAAAAGAGATTTAATTAATCGCTTATATAAAGCCAAAATATTTTCAAAATTTGACATGATATCAGGTTTCTGGCAAATACAAATTGCTAAAGAAGATAGGTATAAAACTACATTCACGGTACCATTTGGACATTATAAGTGGAAGGTAATGCCTTTTGGACTTAAAAATGCTCCTTCTGAATTTCAACATATAATGAATGATATTTTCAATCAATTTTCTTCATTCATAATTGTTTATATAGATGATGTTTTAATTTTTTCTCATGATATTGATCAACATTTCAAACATTTACATATATTTCTAAACACTGTTGAAAAAAATGGTTTAGTAGTTTCTGCCCCTAAAATGAAATTATTTCAAACAAAAATTAGATTTTTGGGACATGACATTTATAAAGGAACAATCAAGCCAATTACAAGGTCTTTAGAATTTGCAGAAAAATTCCCTAACGAAATTAAAGACAAAAACCAGTTACAAAGGTTTTTGGGATGTCTAAATTATATATCAGATTTTTTCCCAAAGCTCAGACAAATTTGCATGCCCCTCTTTCAAAGACTTCAAAAAAATCCGCCTCCCTGGTAAGAAATTCATACTAAGACTATTATTGAATTAAAACAAAAAATCAAATCACTTCCATGTCTAGGCATTCCAGATCCATCTGCATTCATGATAGTAGAAACAGATGCATCAGAAATAGGATGTGGTGGCGTATTAAAAAAAAGAATAGATACAAAAGAACAATTAGTTAGATTTCATTCAGGTCTCTGGCTCGGACCTCAAAAAAATTATTCTACCATTAAAAAAGAAATTTTATCTATAGTACTATGCGTTTCAAAATTTCAAGATGATCTTTACAACAAAAAATTTTTGATAAGGATCGACTGCAAATCTGCAAAAGAGGTTCTAGAAAAGGATGTCAAAAACATTGTTTCTAAACAAATTTTTGCAAGATGGCAAGCAATTTTATCAGTATTTGATTTTCAAATAGAGCATATTAGAGGCGAAAGTAACTCTCTCCCTGATTTCTTAACCAGAGAATTTCTACAGGGACATCATAATGCCAAGGAAGAAGAATCAGCAAGAAAAACTCAAAGGGTTCCAGAGTTCAGATGATTACGAAATGGAACCAGATCCAAAACCAAACAAAACAGAACAAAATAAATTTTCATCCTCCAAAAATCTTCAAACTACTCTATCCATTTCAAACAAATTTACTCAACTAAATGATTTTCCCCCACTTCCATATTCACAAATTGTTCAAGAGCCTACTTCACAAAATATTATTCCAAATTCAAAACAAAAAGAACCAACTACAAAAATACCAACACAAAGCTTTACCAAATCTGCATACATTACTGAAACAAGTACACCTTCTACATATGACCAGCGTAAGGGTAATACTGGGAACAGTATAGAGGAACAGCCTGCTGAACCTAAATCAACCCAAGTTAAGGAAGCTGATAAACAAAGAACGGAGGTACAGCTACTCAATAATATGAACGTACATGGCCCAGCATGGAGAAAAGCGCACACAGTTCTATATATAAAAGAGGAAGGATAAGGAACAGCTGGAGAAGGAACAGTTAGGTGTTCCTAAAACCTGACAGAAGAACTAGCGCATTCTACTTTAAGCCTTCTGTTAGAGCCGTTAGAACTTAGGCGCCTTTTTCTTGATTTTTAGCCGTTAAGAGGAGAAAGCCAAATCTATAAATAAGGCTCCCCTCCAGTTTGTAAGACACATTCAATAATTCAGATTTGATAATTCATATTCAGTTGTAATCATTCAGAACACAAGTGTCTGTTTCTGTTTGTTCTTCATTTTCTGTTGGAGAGTTTGAGTGTGTTCAAGCCTTCACGGATTCATACTTCTCCAAGATCACGTTGATCTTTGTGAGAATTGTGAGGATTAAGGCCTTGTATTCCTTAGGGGAATCGGTGTCTTCTTCCAGGATAAGCAGTCCTTCAAGATTACTTAGAATTCGCCTTAAAACAACCCTTTGATCGAGAAAACCTTTAATCAAAGAAATCATAACAAATCTTCCGCTGTAAATTTGTTCCAACTTGGTATCAGAGCCATGTTCTGAGGAGGGACACAAGGAGATACGAGGTAATAGGTAACTTTGCGTTTTTTGAGAAGAAGATTAATCAGGAAATCAGGTATCGTTTGTATTTTGTTTCAATTGGAAATCACAGGTACAAATTCAATTCTTCCTTGTTATTAATTTCTGTGATTAAGATTTGTGGAGTTCAATTGAATCATCTTGCACCATTTATTGTGGAAAAAGATTCCTGAAATCTGATTCTATTGTCATTGCATGCGTATCAATTTGGTGTTTGATAATCGAAATTTTTGAGTTTTCGCAAAATTGATTCATATAAGTCAATTCTTGATTGTTTTAACTATGTTCTTTGATAAGAAGTTAATCGCCTTCACTTACAAATTTGGAAACTTTGCGTTGTCATTTAAAATTGTTGGTTTAAATAATCTGATTCTTGAAAATTGTTCGGTGAAATTAGGGTTTATACATCAGTGCATTCGTTGTTGTTTTTGGAAATTGGTTGTTGGGAAAGTTTCTTGCAAGATTGTGGCTGGTGATTATTTGAATTGTGCATTTGTTTTGGTTTCTGGAAAACTTGTTGTGAAGATCTTCTTGCAGGTTCTGGTTGTTAGTTGTCTTACCATTGTTTTGTTTGTGAGTGTCTTGGAAAATATGGACATGGATGAGAAACTAGAAACCCTTACCAATTTAGTCCAACAACTAGCCTTGACTGTAGCCAATAATATGGGGAATCAAGGGGAAAGACCACAACAGCTTCTGCAAAATAATAGGAACAGTGAGGACAAGACCTTGAAGATTGACTTACCTAGTTTTGATGGACAATCTCCAGACCCAGAGGTGTATCTAGATTGGGAAGCCAATATGGAAAGATATTTTGACTTCAAGGAAACCCCACTTGAACAGCAATTTAAGCTAGCTAAGATCAAACTGACCAAGCTTGCTGCAATATGGCTAGAAGGAGTGCAAAAGCAAAGAAGGAGGGAGGATAGAGAAAGAATCAATACATGGGAAAAATTAAGAAAGCACTTGAGAAGGAAGTATGTCCCACGCAATTATAGACAGCAATTGTATATGAAATGGGGGACATTGAGGCAAGATAATAGAACTGTGTCAGATTATATTCAAGAATGGGAACGAATGTCTGTTGTTTGTGACACCAATGAAACTGAGGAGATGAAGGTTGGGAAATTCATAGGAGGACTAAGGGAAGATCTGAGGAAAAAGTTGGAGTTGATTCCAAAACTTACCTTTAGCTTGGCTTGTAGTAATGCTCTCACCTTAGAAAAATATTCTAAGAAGAAATCAAGCATGGGCAGCACCTACAATAGACCAGTGAGGAATTATAACCCAAAGAATATTACTACACCAACACCCACTATGACTCAGACCAATGCACCAGATAGGATCCCACCAATGACCAATACCACTAAGGATAAAAATCCCAGGGACTTGAAGGGGGTTGTTTGTTTTAAATGTCATGGACATGGTCACATTAAGAGTGAGTGCCCCAATGCTAGAGCCTTCACTGTGCAAGAATGGGCAGAGATTAAGGAAGTAGGTAGACCTAGGGCCATGATGGTTAGCAGAGATGGTAGGGAGGAGTTAGTTTGGCCTTCAACATCTGAGAAAGACCCTGATGGTACATACTGTGTAAATGATGAAGGAGTCTTAGAGACTTTTGAGGGAACTGAGGACAGTGAGGAAGAAGGGGACAGAGAGGAAGTGTATCCTGAACCTGATATGCAAAATTTGTTGATTAGAAGGAACTTTCATGCTACCCCAAAGACCAAACCAAATGATCAAAGAGAAAACATCTTCCAAACCAAATGCAAAATTAAGAACAAGGTGTGTGATCTGATCATAGATGGGGGGAGTGAAACTAACTGTGTCAGCAAGGATTTAGTTCAGACCTTAGGCTTAGAAACTAAACCACACCCATATCCCTATAAACTAAAATGGTTGGATAGCAAGGCAAGTGGTTTTGTTAAGAAGAGGTGTTTGATTCAGTTTGCTATAGGATCATTTGAGGACAAGGTGCTTTGTGATGTGTTAGACATGACTGCCTGTCATGTGCTCTTAGGTAGACCATGGCAGCATGACCGAAGGACTTTACATGATGGCCATACTAATGTTTATACCTTGAGACATGACGGAAAAATTAAGGACCTTATGCCCTTGCCACCCCACAGGACTGTACCTCCACAGCAACCAATAGGCAGTGGCTTCGCCTTACCTTCACAGAAGACAGTAGGCACTTCACTTCCACAGAGACCTGTAGGTATGTGTCGTTGATAAATAGAAAGGTGAGTATTAAGGAGGTCAGGAGAGAAGGACTAGCATTTCTTTTATTCAGTAAGGAAGTAACACAAGAAAGTAGTCAACCAGACCCCAGGATCACTAACTTGTTGGATCAATTTGCTGATGTTTTTCCTATAGAATTACCAGTAGGGTTACCTCCATTAAGGGGTATTGAGCATCAAATAGATCTTATGCCAGGAGCAGCACTACCCAATAAGCCTGCATATAGAACTAGCCCTGAGAAGACCAAGGAGTTGCAAAGACAAATACAGGAGCTTATGGACAGAGGGTATGTTAGAGAAAGCATGAGTCCATGTGCTGTTCCCACCTTACTTGTTCCTAAAAAGGATGGAACATGGCGAATGTGTGTTGATAGCAGGAGCATGAACAACATTACTGTTAAATATAGGTTTCCCATACCCCGAATAGATGATATGTTGGATGAATTGTCAGGATCTCAATGGTTTAGTAAGATAGACTTGAGAAGTGGGTATCATCAAATCAGGATGAGAGAAGGCGACGAATGGAAGACCGCATTTAAAACCAAATATGGCTTGTATGAGTGGATGGTTATGCCATTTTGGCTAACTGGAGCCCCAAGTACCTTCATGAGATTAATGAATGAGGTCCTAAGACCATTTTTAGGAAGGTTTATAGTGGTGTATCTTGATGCCATACTAGTGTACAGTAGGAGTGTAGAGGAACACCTTGACCATTTGGAACAGTTGTTCAAGACCCTTAGGAAATAGAGACTATTTGGGAAACTAGAGAAATGTTCCTTCTTATTAACTGAGGTTTATTTCTTGGGATTTATAGTAGGGAGACAGGGAGTGCAGGTAGACCCTACAAAGATAGAAGCCATTAAGACTTGGCCAGTACCCACTAGTATCACTCAGGTAAGGTCTTTTCATGGCCTAGCCTCTTTTTACAGGAGATTCATTAAGGATTTTAGTACCATTATGACACCAATCACAGACTGCGCTAAGGGGAACACTTTCAAATGGACCACAAAAGCACAATTAGCTTTTGAGAACATTAAGGAAGCCATGTGTAACCCTCCTATTTTGAGACTACCTGATTTCAGTAAACCATTTGAGGTAGAATGCGATGCCAGCAACACAGGAATAGGAGCTGTCTTAATCCAAGAAGGTAGACCTGTAGCATACTTTAGTGAAAAGCTAAATAAAAGTAGGATAAATTACTCAGCCTATGATAAGGAATTCTATGCCATGGTTAGAGCTCTAGAGCACTGGTCCCATTACCTTAAGGGACAGCCCTTTGTCCTGCATTCAGACCATGAGTCCCTTAAACATATCAGTGGGCAATTCAAACTTAGTGCCAAACATGCTAGGTGGATTGAGTCTATGCAAAGCTTTAACTTTTTTGCTAAGTATAAGACTGGGAAAACTAACACTGTGGCAGATGCTCTAAGTAGGAGAGCACACTTATTAGCTATCTTGGATGCCAAGGTATTAGGTTTTGAAATAATTAAGGAACAGTACCAAACTGATCCAGACTTCAGTACCCTTTACCAACAGTGCAGCCAACAACCACAGGGCCCATTTAGTATCCAGCAGGGGTTTCTCTTCAAAGGGAACAGGCTATGTATTCCTCGAACATCTTTAAGAACAGCCTTAGTAAGAGAGATACATGAGGGAAGCTTAGCAGGACACTTTGGTATACAGAAAACCTTGGACATGTTAGCCAAGCACTTTAGTGGCCAAAAATGTTGGGCACAGTAAGCAAGATCATTTTAAGATGTGAGCCTTGTATCAAGGCAAAAATAACATTCCATAAAGGAGAATACAAACCCCTACCAATTGCACAAAGACCATGGGAACATGTAAGTATGGACTTTATAGTTGCCCTACCTAGAACACAGAGGGGCAAAGATGCAGTCATGGTTGTGGTAGATAGATTATCCAAAATGAGCCATTTCATAGCATGTAATAAGGTGAATGATGCTAACCAAATAGCCAAGCTTTACTTTGCAGAAATTGTACGGCTGCATGGGGTCCCTAAAACGATAGTATCAGACAGGGATAGCAAATTTTTAAGCTCTTTCTGGAGCACCCTGTGGAGACTGCTCAACACCAAGCTTTTGTACAGCACCTCTCATCACCCACAAACTGATGGGCAAACTGAGGTGACCAACAAAACATTAGGGTCAATCCTTAGGACTTTGGTAAAGAAAAATCTAAGAGATTGGGAACTTAAGCTGTGTCATGCAGAGTTCGCCTATAATATGAGTCCAAGCTGGGCAACTAAGATATCACCTTTTGAATGCGTATATGGAATGAATCCTATAATACCTATCTCACTAATTGATCTTCCATCACATTACAGACCACATGGGGATGCTAAGCAGCATGCTGAGGACATGATAACCATCCATAAGCAAACCAAGAAAAATATTGAGCATGCTACTGCTAAGTACCAGCAAAAAGTTAATACAAGCACTTCAGCTTCACAAAAGTTCCAGGTTGGAGACTGGGTATGGATTCACTTGAGGAAAGAACGATTTCCAAGGCAGAGGAAAAACAAATTAATGCCAAGAGCTGATGGACCATTCCAAATTACTGACAAATATGGGGATAATGCGTTTAAAGTAGACCTGCCAGATCGATATGGAGTCTCCCCCATATTCAACATAGGGGATTTACAGCCATACTATGATAACTCTAAATTGGGGACAATTCGAGCTGAAAAAGGAGGGAATAAAACAAGTACACCTTCTACATATGACCAGCGTAAGGGTAATACTGGGAACAGTATAGAGGAACAGCGTGCTGAACCTAAATCAACCCAAGTTAAGGAAGCTGATAAACAAAGAACGGAGGTACAGCTACTCAATAATATGAACGTACATGGCCCAACATGGAGAAAAGCGTACACAGTTCTATATATAAAAGAGGAAGGATAAGGAACAGCTGGAGAAGGAACAGTTAGGTGTTCCTAAAACCTGACAGAAGAACTAGCACATTCTACTTTAAGCCTTCTGTTAGAGCCGTTAGAACTTAGGCGCCTTTTTCTTGATTTTTAGCCGTTAAGAGGAGAAAGCCAAATCTATAAATAAGGCTCCCCTCCAGTTTGTAAGACACATTCAATAATTCAGATTTGATAATTCATATTCAGTTGTAATCATTCAGAACACAAGTGTCTGTTTCTGTTTGTTCTTCATTTTCTGTTGGAGAGTTTGAGTGTGTTCAAGCCTTCACGGATTCATACTTCTCCAAGATCACGTTGATCTTTGTGAGAATTGTGAGGATTAAGGCCTTGTATTCCTTAGGGGAATCGGTGTCTTCTTCCAGGATAAGTAGTCCTTCAAGATTACTTAGAATTCGCCTTAAAACAACCCTTTGATCGAGAAAACCTTTAATCAAAGAAATCATAACAACTCTTTCGCTGTAAACTTGTTCCAATTACAAAAACCAAAATAGAAAATGTATATCTCACTAATTTTACAATTCCTCAAAGCCCGCAAATTATTAATTCTATCAATCAGAAAACTTTTCCAAAAGGTTGCGAATGGATACCAGAAAATCGTTTTAAAACTCAAAGGTTTTATGAATTTATTTTAGTAGATTCAAACTCTGTTGAAATCCAACATATCAAGGATTCTTCAGAAAAAATAATTTATTCAAAATGTATTTTTAAGAAAATTATTTCTTCTGTAGAATGGGGAGACCCTTATGCAGAACGAATTTTTTCAAAAAGATTTTTCCCACAAAATTACTCATACTATGATTACAAAATGGCCTGGTATAGAGCATTTTTATTCAGACCATTTGATCATTCATGGTTTTTTATATTTGACAAATATTGTCCAAAGAAATATCCTATGTGGTTTTATCATTGGTGGTATTTATTTGGACCAACTCCTCAAATTTATCCAAAAGAATGCAATGAGGGTTTCACAACTTTTGTTGCCAATTCAAATTATCAAGCTTATGAAACTCCAGTCATGTTTCATGCAGAATTTAAAATTCCATAGATTCTATGTTGGAGTTATTGTCTCAAACAACACCTTCCACGTCCATATCCATATTCATTAATAAGAGAATTCAAAATTAAATGGTGGGACAAATTTACCTTAGAAATTTGTTCAACAAAAAATGTTATCTCCTTTTTTAAAACCGGTATAAAAATGGAATACCAATCTCCATCAACCACCAACAAACCTTCACCCTTAAAAGCAACATCAAATTCAAACTCTCCTCAACACAATAAAAACCCCAAAGTAGAAAGTCCAAATTCTGAATCATTATCTAAAGTCCAGAAAGCCATTCTTAAAAAGATTCTTGAAGATCCACAATATGCAAAGAAAATATTATCAGAAGAATCCTCTGATGAGATTTTATCGGAGTTCTCAAATGAGTCCTATGATCCAACATTTGGTGGCCCATTTGCTCAAGATCCATATGACTTTTAATATTGAGTTCACAAAAGTTCAATTCAAATGTTCAACAACTCAAATTAATTCATCCGAAAGCACAAACGTAAGCAATGACGAAATCAAAAGTATCATTCAAATGTTCAACAACTCAAATTAATTCATCCGGAAGCACAAACGTAAGCAATGACGAAATCAAAAGCATCTCCAACAGTAATTCAAAGCATCTTCAACAGTAAAGCATCTCCAACAGTGATTCAAAGCATCTTCAACAGTAAAGCATCTTCAATAGTAATTCAAAGCATCTTCTACAGTATTATAGTGTAGCTTTAATAATTATGTTTGTACTATTTACTTTTTCTCTTTAGTTTATTGTTGGAAGAGCAAATTGCACCTTATCTCTTCCTTTGTGTATAAATTAAGTGTTTAGCTCTAAGATGAGAGCATTCTGTAATTTTCTTTTGTTTAAGTCTTATCTCAAATAAATCTAACTTTCTTTACTTATCTTATTATTATCAATAATATAATTTATAACCACAAATTTTTGCTAGAAATTTGTAAAATTAAATAATTCTTGAGGAAGACGAAAATAAATCTCCTATTATCTAGTTCTTATAAGGTTTGGGTCTATGAGAGAATTATCTAGTTCTCCTTGTACTTCTTCTTCCAACTATCCACGAAGATCTTTTTCTTTTCCTCAAAAAACAACTTCAGTCATATCTGAACCAATCAAAGTCAAATATAAATCTCCTATTCCTGAATATGAAGCAAATGCTTCTCAAACTTCTCAAATCTCTTCATCTAGACCTGCATCTCCCACAATGTCTGATATGCAAAATTTTGACTCTATCAATACAATTACTAAAGATTTTGAAATAGATAAAAACTATCTAAGAGATGAATTTAATTCCTCTCACAATGCTGAACATCGAGATTGGTTTAAATCTTTTTCTCGCTCCTTTAAAGACTCAATAAGAGATGTATGGTATAAAGATATGAATACTCTTCAAATTAATATCCCGTTTTTTACATGGTTTTTATTGTTTTGTGAAAAACAAGGTATTGCTAATCCATATTCTCAAAATCACATATTTGTACAAACCAAACTTCAAAAAAATTGGGTTTTGAAAGATGGACAAACAATTAGTTCAGTTCATCCACCATTACAAAATATTACTTTTCCCTATTATGACCGTGAAATAAAGGCTAGTCCTTTTAAAGAAGGAAGAGTAGATCAAACAGATAAAACTCCAAATGTAGAAGACATCATTAAAATTTATCATCAAAATAATTTTACAAATCAAATCCTTCATACCGTTGCTACACAAGTAGATCAACTTTCAAATAAGGTTGATAATTTACAAAAAGAAACCTCTAGATCCATAGCCCCTAATACGATTGCATCATTAGGATCTGATAAGGTTTCTGCACCGCATTTCAAACCACCAGGATTAACTATACCTATGACTCAAATGTTTCCAAAAAATGGTTTTACTTCTTCTAACTCTAATTCTGCAGTGTTAGATAAAATTCAAAAATCTTTACAAAAATTAGCAGATAGTCCAAGTCATATTAAGGTTTTGAGTAAATATCAAAGTTCAGAGATATCTTCTGATGAAGAAAATTCTGAGTCTTTAATCATTTCAAAAGTTGCAAAGCAATTTCAAGAATCTGATAATGATCCTCATCAAATTAATAAAATACCATCATCTTGGAAGAATATCCCTACAAAAAACTATTATCCTAGGCCTACTCCTGTTGATCTTCAATATGAAGAAAGGTCTACATTTACCTCCAAATCCTTTTCTCCAGATATGATCCATGAATGGAACATAGATGGAAAATCTGATTATGAAATTCTTAATACTCTTCAAAATATGGGAATGGCTATTGTAGCTTACAAGGCAAAACCTTGGGATGAACAAATAATTTTTGGTTTTATTATATCAGGTTTTACTGGGCAATTAAAAAACTGGTGGGATAATCTTCTCACTTTACAAGACAGATTAGAAATTTTGAATCACGTTACAGACATCATGGATGATCAAGGAAATGTATTTCAAAAATCTGACTGCTGTGATTTCTTAATCATAGTTATAGCCTTTCATTTTGTCGGTAACCCTACTCAAACTCTTTCTTCTGGAGAAACAATTTTACAAAATTTACGTTGCCCAACTTTAAGTGACTATAGATTGTAAAAAGATACCTTCTTTAGTTATGTTTTACAAAGACAAGATTGCAATCAAAGTTTTTGGAAAGAAAAATTTATATCAGGACTACCAAAATTATTTGCTCAAAGAATTTTTAGAAAAATAGCTGAACATGATACAGATAAAGAACAAGCTCTTAATAATACTACTTATGGAGGACTATTCGCTTTCATTAAAAAGGAAGGTCTTTCTTTATGTGAAGAACTCAAACTCCAAGCCAAATATACCTTTGAAAGGAAACAATCTAGGAAAGAAATTGGATGTTTCTGTGAAGCATTTGGTATGGAAGCTATTAGAGCTCCCTCTACAAAAAAGAAAATTAAAAAACAATTTTCTAAATTTTCAAAAGATAAAAATAAAAATTCTTATCCTTCTTATTATCGAAAGAAACGAGGAAAGAAAAATTTCGGAAATTTCCGAAAATCAAAAAAAGCTTTCAAAATCTTTTGTTATTCGTGTGGAAAACCTGGGCATAAAGCAAAATGCTTGTACCACAAAGAAAAAGATTCAAGAATTATTTATTAACGACTCTGAGCTAGGAGATAAAATATCCAAAATATTATTACAAACTCCTGAGTCTACTTCTTCTTCTTCTTCTTCAGAAAAGGAAGATGACGAAATTTTACAAATTAATGATCAAACTTCTGATTCTGAATCTTCGATTTATTCCTCTCCTATCAAATGCATTAATGTTTTAACAGATAAAGAGAAAAATGTGGAATTTCTTTTTTATCTCGTTGACAAAATCCAAGATAAAGAGATCAAAAGAGAAACCCTTTTGAAACTCAAAACTATGGTTTTGGGTGAAACCTCTACCTCTAAAAACAAAGAAAGTATTCCAATTCCTCAAATTGAACCTTTCAATATTTCAAAATTATTAGAAAAATACTCTTCCAAAGAAATGACTTCTAAATTAATTCCTATTAAGAATCACACTCTTTCGGTCAAAGATCTTCAACTTGAAATAAATAAAATCAAAGAAGACATCATTTCTATCAAAAATAGTTTAAAGCATTTAGAAATCAAAGATTTCGAACTTGAAACAAAATTATCTATTTTAGAAAACCCCATCTATAAAGAAAATCTTTCTTTGGGAAAAGAGAAAGTTAATGGGGATGATGATGATTTTATCACCGTTATTAATAAAATTAATTTTCAAAAATGGTACGCACCAGTTACTTTTCGAATTGGAGATTTTCAAAAAACCTATATTGCTTTAATTGATAGTGGAGCGGATCAAAATTGCTTAAGGGAAGGATTAGTCCCAACCAAATTTTATGAAAAAACAAAAACGCGGTTATATAGTGCAAATAGTTCACCCATGTATATTAAATATAAAATTTCAAAAGGAAAGATCATAAATGAAAATTATAGTTTTACTAATACTTTCATTATTATTAATGATATTAAGGAAGAAATAATATTAGGTACTCCCTTTTTAACACAAATTTATCCTTTTTGGGTTGATGACAAAGGTGTTCATACAAAAATTTTAGGGAAACAATTATCATTTCCTTTTTTAAGTCCCATGTTACAAAAAGATATTAATTTATTACAAAATTCTTCAGTAATACAAAGTATAAATTTAATAAAACAAAAAGAATTTCAAATTTCCTCTTTAAAAGAAGAAATTTCTTTTCAAAGGATTGAAGAACAATTACAACAATCAAAATTGCAACAAAAAATTTTTAATTTAGAAAATATTTTTAAATCAAAAGTTTGTGCTGATATTCCAAATGCCTTTTGGGATAGAAAAAGGCATATTGTCACATTGCCATATGAAAAGGATTTCTCTGAAAAAAATATTCCTACAAAAGCTAGACCCATCCAAATGAATTCTGAGCATCTTGAATTCTGCAAGAAAGAAATTCAAACTCTTTTAGATAAAAAATTAATAACTCCATCCAAATCTCCTTGGAGCTGTGCAGCATTTTATGTTATGAATGCAGCAGAAAAAGAAAGAGGAGTTCCTAGATTAGTTATTAATTACAAACCTTTAAACAAAGTTCTTCAATGGATAAGATATCCAATCCCAAATAAAAGAGATTTAATTAATCGCTTATATAAAGCCAAAATATTTTCAAAATTTGACATGAAATCAGGTCTCTGGCAAATACAAATTGCTAAAGAAGATAGGTATAAAACTGCATTCACGGTACCATTTGGACATTATGAGTGGAATGTAATGCCTTTTGGACTTAAAAATGCTCCTTCTGAATTTCAACATATAATGAATGATATTTTCAATCAATTTTCTTCATTCATAATTGTTTATCTAGATGATGTTTTAATTTTTTCTCATGATATTGATCAACATTTCAAACATTTACATATATTTCTAAACACTGTTGAAAAAAATGGTTTAGTAGTTTCTGCCCCTAAAATGAAATTATTTCAAACAAAAATTAGATTTTTGGGACATGACATTTATAAAGGAACAATCAAGCCAATTACAAGGTCTTTAGAATTTGCAGAAAAATTCCCTAACGAAATTAAAGACAAAACCCAGTTACAAAGATTTTTGGGATGTCTGAATTATATATCAGATTTTTTCCCAAAGCTCAGACAAATTTGCATGCCCCTCTTTCAAAGAATTTAAAAAAATCCGCCTCCCTGGTCAGAAATTCATACTAAGACTGTTATTGAATTAAAACAAAAAATCAAATCACTTCCATGTCAAGGCATTCCAGATCCATCTGCATTCATGATAGTAGAAACAGATGCATCAGAAATAGGATGTGGTGGCATATTAAAACAAAGAATAGATACAAAAGAACAATTAGTTAGATTTCATTCAGGTCTCTAGCTCGGACCTCAAAAAAATTATTCTACCATTAAAAAAGAAATTTTATCTATAGTACTATGCGTTTCAAAATTTCAAGATGATCTTTACAACAATAATTTTTTGATAAGGATCGACTGCAAATCTGCAAAAGAGGTTCTAGAAAAGGATGTCAAAAACATTGTTTCTAAACAAATTTTTGCAAGATGGCAAGCAATTTTATCAGTATTTGATTTTCAAATAGAGCATATTAGAGGCGAAAGTAACTCTCTCCCTGATTTCTTAACCAGAGAATTTCTACAGGGACATCATAATGCCAAGGAAGAAGAATCAGCAAGAAAAACTCAAAGGGTTCCAGAGTTCAGATGATTACGAAATGGAACCAGATCCAAAACCAAACAAAACAGAACAAAATAAATTTTCATCCTCCAAAAATCTTCAAACTACTCTATCCATTTCAAACAAATTTACTCAACTAAATGATTTTCCCCCACTTCCATATTCACAAATTGTTCAAGAGCCTACTTCACAAAATATTATTCCAAATTCAAAACAAAAAGAACCAACTACAAAAATACCAACACAAAGCTTTACCAAATCTGCATACATTACAAAAACCGAAATAGAAAATGTATATCTCACTAATTTTACAATTCCTCAAAGCCCGCAAATTATTAATTCAATCAATCAGAAAACTTTTCCAAAAGGTTGCGAATGGATACCAGAAAATCGTTTTAAAACTCAAAGGTTTTATGAATTTATTTTAGTAGATTCAAACTTTGTTGAAATCCAACAAATCAAGGATTCTTCAGAAAAAATAATTTATTCAAAATGTATTTTTAAGAAAATTATTTCTTCTGTAGAATGGGGAGACCCTTATGCAGAACGAATTTTTTCAAAAAGATTTTTCCCACAAAATTACTCATACTATGATTACAAAATGGCCTGGTATAGAGCATTTTTATTCAGACCATTTGATCATTCATGGTTTTTTATATTTGACAAATATTGTCCAAAGAAATATCCTATGTGGTTTTATCATTGGTGGTATTTATTTGGACCAACTCCTCAAATTTATCCAAAAGAATGCAATGAGGGTTTCACAACTTTTGTTACCAATTCAAATTATCAAGCTTATGAAACTCCAGTCATGTTTCATGCAGAATTTAAAATTCCATGGATTCTATGTTGGAGTTACTGTCTCAAACAACACCTTCCACGTCCATATCCATATTCATTAATAAGAGAATTCAAAATTAAATGGTGGGACAAATTTACCTTAGAAATTTGTTCAACAAAAAATGTTATCTCCTTTTTTCAAACCTGTATAAAAATGGAATACCAATCTCCATCAACCACCAACAAACCTTCACCCTCAAAAGCAACATCAAATTCAAACTCTCCTCAACGCAATAAAAACCCCAAAGTAAAAAGTCCAAATTCTGAATCATTATCTAAAGTCCAGAAAGCCATTCTTAAAAAGATTCTTGAAGATCCACAATATGCAAAGAAAATATTATCAGAAGAATCCTCTGATGAGATTTTATCGGAGTTCTCAAATGAGTCCTATGATCCAACATTTGGTGGCCCATTTGCTCAAGATCCATATGACTTTTAATATTGAGTTCACAAAAGTTCAATTCAAATGTTCAACAACTCAAATTAATTCATCCGAAAGCACAAACATAAGCAATGACGAAATCAAAAGTATCATTCAAATGTTCAACAACTCAAATTAATTCATCCGGAAGCACAAACGTAAGTAATGACGAAATCAAAAGCATTAACAACAGTAATTCAAAGCATCTTCAACAGTAAAGCATCTCCAACAGTGATTCAAAGCATCTTCAACAGTAAAGCATCTTCAATAGTAATTCAAAGCATCTTCTACAGTATTATAGTGTAGCTTTAATAATTATGTTTGTACTATTTAATTTTTCTCTTTAGTTTCTTATTGGAAGAGCAGATTGCACCTTATCTCTTCCTTTGTGTATAAATTAAGTGTTTAGCTCTAAGATGAGAGCATCCTGTAATTTTCTTTTGTTTAAGGCTTATCTCAAATAAATCTAACTTTCTTTACTTATCTTATTATTTATCAATAATATAATAAGATTTATATCCACAAAATTATTAAATTATTTTCTCTATCGATCCTGTACTCCCTATTGGTATCAGAGCCAGTAAGTTATTAAATTGATTAATTGTGCATTTATTAAATTGCATTTGTATTGAGTGTTGGTAAAGTGCTTGGTCAGCCTAATTAAGTTGTTGGTAAGCCATTTTAAGTCTTGGTGTTCCCGGTTAGGTGGTCCCACTGTTCCCATTCAATTCAGTCATATTTAGTTTATGCAACATTCAATTTATTAATGGCAAACTGGTTAAGGAAAGCTATTAGTTTAGGATCACCTAATAATATAATTCAAAGTAGTGAAGTTCATATAGAAAATTTGGCACTTTTGCGCATAAAATAGCTCAAACTTGGTTTGTTTTGCACGAAACTTGGCACACAACACTATTTGGAATTTATTATTGTGTTGAAGTGGTAAGAAATGCAAATCCTAGTCATATGCTAGAAATTACGTGTTATGTTGCGATTTTAAGGATTTTTAAGCGTTTGTGGCACTTTTGCGCATAAAGTAGGTCAAACTTGGTTTGTATTCAACGAAACTTCGCAGACAACACTATTTGGTATATATTATTGTGTTGAAGCGGTTAAAATTTAAATCTTAGTCATATGCTAGAAATTACGTGTTAAGTTGCGATTTTAAGGGTTTTTAAGCGTTTTTGGCACTTTTGCACATAAAGTAGCTCAAACTTGGTTTCTTTTGCATGATCCATGACACACAACTCTATTTGGTATAAATTATTGTGTTGAAGTGGTTAGAATTGTAAATCATAGTCATATACAAGAAATTACGTGTTAAGTTGCGATTTTAAGGGTTTTTAAGCATTTTTGGCACTTTTGCGCATAAAGTAGCTCAAACTTGGTTTGTTTTGCACGAAACTTGACACACAATTATATTTGGTATATATTATTGTGTTGAAGTGGTTAGAATAGTAAATCGTAGTCATATGCTAGAAATTACGTGTTAAGTTGCGATTTTAAGGGTTTTTTTAGCGTTTTTGGCACTTTTGCGCATAAAGTGGCTCAAACTTGGTTTGTTTTGCACGAAACTTGGTACACAACACTATTTGGAATTTATTATTGTGTTGAAGTGGTAATAATTGTAAATCCTAGTCATATGCTAGAAATTACGTGTTATGTTGCGATTTTAAGGGTTTTTAAGCATTTTTGGCACTTTTGCTCATAAAGTAGCTCAGACTTGGTTTGTTTTGCACGAAACTTGGTAGATAACACTATTTGGTATACATTATTGTGTTGAAGTGGTTAGAATTGTAAATCATAGTCATATGTTAGAAATTACGTGTTAAGTTGCGATTTTAAGGGTTTTTAAGCGTTTTTCGCACTTTTGCGCATATAGTAGGTCAAACAAACTTGGTTTGTTTTCTACGAAACTTGACACACAACTCTATTTGGTATATATTATTGTGTTCAAGTGGTTAGAATTGTAAATTATAATCATATGCTAGAAATTACGTGTTAAGTTGCGATTTTAAGGGTTTTTAAGCGTTTTTGGCAATTTTGCGCATAAAATTGCTCAAACTTGGTTTGTTTTGCACGAAACTTGGCACACAACACTATTTGGAATATATTATTGTGTTAAAGTGGTAAGAATTGTAAATCCTAGTCATATGCTAGAAATTACGTGTTATGTTGCGATTTTAAGAATTTTTAAGCGTTTGTTTCACTTTTGTGCATAAAATAGCTCAAACTTGGTTTGTTTTGCACGAAAATTCGCAGACAACACTATTTGGTATATATTATTGTGTTGAAGTGGTTAGAATTTTAAATCATATTCATATGCTAGAAATTATGTTTTAAGTTGCGATTTTAAGGTTTTTTTAAGCGTTTTTGGTACTTTTGCACATAAAGTAGCTCAAACTTGGTTTGTTTTGCATGAAACATGACAAAGAACTCTATTTGATATAAATTATTGTGTTGAAGTAGTTAGAATTGTAAATCTTAGTCATATGCTAGAAATTACGTCTTAAATTGCGATTTTAAGGGTTTTTAAGCGTTTTTGGCACTTTTGCGCACAAAGTAGCTCAAACACGGTTTGTTTCTCACGAAACATGGCACACAACACTATTTGGAATTTATTATTGTGTTGAAGTGGTAAGAATTTTAAATCATAGTCATATGCTAGAAATTACGTGTAAAGTTGCGATTTTAAGAAAATTTAAGCGTTTTTGACACTTTTGCACATAAAGTAGCTCTAACCTTGTTTATTTTGCACGAAACTTGGCACAAAACACTATTTGGAATTTATTATTGTGTTGAAGTTGTAAGAATTTTAAATACTAGTCATATGCTAGAAATTACGTGTTAAGTTGCGATTTTAAGAGTTTTGAAGCGTTTTTGGCACTTTTGCACATAAAGCAGCTCTAACTTGGTTTGTTTTGCATGATGCATGACACACAACTCTATTTGGTATAAATTATTGTGTTGAGGTGGTTAGAATTGTAAATCATAGTCATATGCTAGAAATTACGTGTTAAGTTGTGATTTTAAGGGTTTTTTTAGCGTTTTTGGCACTTTTGCGCATAAAGTAGCTTAAACACGGTTTATTATTCACGAAACATGGCACACAACACTATTTGGAATTAATTATTGTGTTGAAGTGGTAAGAATTTTAAATCATAGTCATATGCTAGAAATTACGTGTTAAGTTGCGATTTTAAGGGTTTTTAAGCATTTTTGGCATCTTGGTTTGTTTTGCTCGAAACATGACACAAAATTTTATTCGGTATATATTATTGTGTTGAAGTGGTTAGAATTGTAAATCGTAGTCATATGCTAGAAATTACGTGTTAAGTTGCGATTTTAAGGGTATCTAAGCGTTTTTGGCACTTTTGCGCATAAAGTAGCTTAGACTTGGTTTGTTTTGCACGAAACATGGCAGACAACACTATTTGGTATACATTATTGTGTTGAAGTGGTCAGAATTGTAAATCATAGTCATATGCTAGAAATTACGTGTTAAGTTGCGATTTTAAGGGTTTTTAAGCGCTTTTGGCACTTTTGCGCATAAAGTAGGTCAAACAATCTTGGTTTGTTTTCTACGAAACATGACACACAACTCTATTTGGTATATATTATTGTGTTCAAGTGGTTAGAATTGTAAATCATAGTCATATGCTAGAAATTACGTGTTAAGTTGCGATTTTAAGGGTTTTTAAGCGTTTTTGGCACTTTTGCGCATAAAATAGCTCAAACTCGGTTTGTTTTACACGAAACTTGGCACACAACACTATTTGGAATTTATTATTGTGTTGAAGTGGTAAGAATTGTAAATCCAACTCATATGCTAGAAATTACGTGTTATGTTGCGATTTTAAGGATTTTTAAGCGTTTGTGGCAGTTTTGCGCAAAAAGTAGCTCAAACTTGCTTTGTTTTCCACGAAAATTCGCAGACAACACTATTTGGTATATATTATTGTGTTGAAGTGGTTAGAATTTTAAATTATATTCATATGCTAGAAATTACATGTTACGTTGCGATTTTAAGGGTTTTTAAGCATTTTTGGCACTTTTGCACAAAAAGTAGCTCAAACTTAGTGTGTTTTGCATGAAACATGATACACAACTCTATTTGTTATAAATTATTGTGTTGAAGTAGTTAGAATTGTAAATCTTAGTCATGTGCTAGAAATTACGTGTTATGTTGCGATTTTAAGGGTTTTTAAGCGATTTTAAGGGTTTTTAAGCGTTTTTGGCACTTTTGCGCATAAAGTAGCTGAAACACGGTTTGTTTTTCACGAAACTTGGGACACAACACTATTTGGAATTTATTATAGTGTTGAAGTGGTAATAATTCTATATCATAGTCATATGCTAGAAATTACGTCTGAAGTTGCGATTTTAAGGGTTTTTAAGCGTTTTTGGCACTTTTGCGCATAAAGTAGCTCAAACATGGTTTAGTTTGCACGAATCTTGGCACACAAAACTATTTGGAATTTATTATTGTGTTGAAGTGGTAATAATTGTAAATACTAGTCATATGCTGGAAAATACGTGTTAAGTTGCGATTTTAAGGGTTCTTAAGCGTTTTTGGCACTTTTGTACATAAAGTAGCTCAAACTTTGTTTCTTTTGCATGATGCATGACACAAAACTCTATTTGGTATAAATTATTGTGTTGAAGTGGTTAGAATTGTAAATCATAGTCTAATGTTAGAAATTACGTGTAAAGTTGCGATTTTAAGGGTTTTTAAGCGTTTTTGGCACTTTTGCGCATAAAGTAGCTCAAACACGGTTTGTTATTCACGAAACTTGGCACACAACACTATTTGGAATTTATTATTGTGTTGAAGTGGTAAGAATTTTAAATCATAGTCATATGCTAGAAATTACGTGTTAAGTTGCGATTTTAAGGGTTTTTAAGCTTTTTTGGCACTTTTGCGGATAAAGTAGCTCAAACCTTGTTTGTTTTGCATGAAACTTGACACACAACTCTATTTGGTATATATTATTGTGTTGAAGTGGTTAGAATTGTAAATCGTAGTCATATACTAGAAGTTACGTGTTAAGTTGCGATTTTAATGGTTTTTAAGCGTTTTTGGCACTTTTGCACAAAAAGTAGCTCAAACTTAGTGTGTTTTGCATGAAACATGATACACAACTCTATTTGTTATAAATTATTGTGTTGAAGTAGTTAGAATTGTAAATCTTAGTCATGTGCTAGAAATTACGTGTTATGTTGCGATTTTAAGGGTTTTTAAGCGTTTTTAAGGGTTTTTAAGCGTTTTTGGCACTTTTGCGCATAAAGTAGCTGAAACACGGTTTGTTTTTCACGAAACTTGGGACACAACACTATTTGGAATTTATTATTGTGTTGAAGTGGTAATAATTCTATATCATAGTCATATGCTAGAAATTACGTCTGAAGTTGCGATTTTAAGGGTTTTTAAGCGTTTTTGGCACTTTTGCGCATAAAGTAGCTCAAACTTGGTTTAGTTTGCACGAATCTTGGCACACAAAACTATTTGGAATTTATTATTGTGTTGAAGTGGTAATAATTGTAAATACTAGTCATATGCTGGAAAATACGTGTTAAGTTGCGATTTTAAGGGTTCTTAAGCGTTTTTGGCACTTTTGTACATAAAGTAGCTCAAACTTTGTTTCTTTTGCATGATGCATGACACAAAACTCTATTTGGTATAAATTATTGTGTTGAAGTGGTTAGAATTGTAAATCATAGTCATATGTTAGAAATTACGTGTTAAGTTGCGATTTTAAGGGTTTTTAAGCGTTTTTGGCACTTTTGCGCATAAAGTAGCTCAAACACGGTTTGTTATTCACGAAACTTGGCACACAACACTATTTGGAATTTATTATTGTGTTGAAGTGGTAAGAATTTTAAATCATAGTCATATGCTAGAAATTACGTGTTAAGTTGCGATTTTAAGGGTTTTTAAGCTTTTTTGGCACTTTTGCGGATAAAGTAGCTCAAACCTTGTTTGTTTTGCACGAAACTTGACACACAACTCTATTTGGTATATATTATTGTGTTGAAGTGGTTAGAATTGTAAATCGTAGTCATATACTAGAAATTACGTGTTAAGTTGCGATTTTAATGGTTTTTAAGCGTTTTTGGCACTTTTGCGCAAAAAGTAGCTCAAACTTGTTTCGTTTTGCACGAAACTTGGCACACAACACTATTTGGAATTTATTATTGTGTTAAAGTGGTAATAATTGTAAATCCTAGTCATATGCTAGAAATTACGTGTTAAGTTGCGATTTTAAAGGTTCTTAAGCGTTTTTGGCATTTTTGCACATAAAGTAGCTCAAAACTAGTTTCTTTTGCATGATGCATGACACACAACTTTATTTGGTATAAATTATTGTGTTGAAGTGGATAGAATTGTAAATCATAGTCATATGCTAGAAATTACGTGTTAAGTTGCGATTTTAAGGGTTTTTAAGCATTTTTGGCACTTTTGCGCATAAGGTAGCTCAAACATGGTTAGTTTGGCAAAAATCTTGACATAGAACTCTATTTGGTATATATTATTGTGTTCAAGTGGTTAGAATTGTAAATCGTAGTCATATGCTAGAAATTACGTGTTTAGTTGCGATTTTAAGGGTTTTTAAGCGTTTTTGGCACTTTTGCGCATAAAGTAGCTCAAACTTGGTTTGTTTTGCACGAAACTTGGCACACAACACTATTTGGAATTTGTTATTGTGTTGAAGTTGTAATAATTGTAAATCCTAGTCATATGCTAGAGATTACGTGTTATGTTGCGATTTTAAGGGTTTTTAAGCGTTTTTGGCACTTTTGCGCATAAAGTAGCTCAAACACGGTTTGTTTTTCACGAAACTTGGCACACAACACTATTTGGAATTTATTATTGTGTTGAAGTGGTAAGAATTTTAAATCATAGTCATATGCTAGAAATTACGTGTTAAGTTGCGATTTTAAGGGTTTTTAAGCTTTTTTGGCACTTTTGCGCATAAAGTTGCTCAAACCTTGTTTGTTTTGCACGAAACTTGACACACAACTCTATTTGGTATATATTATTGTGTTGAAGTGGTTAGAATTGTAAATCGTAGTCATATGCTAAAAATTACGTGTTAAGTTGCGATTTTAAGGGTTTTTAAGCGTTTTTGGCACTTTTGCGCAAAAAATAGCTCAAACTTGTTTCGTTTTGCACGAAACTTGGCACACAACACTATTTGGAATTTATTATTGTGTTGAAGTGGTAATAATTGTAAATCCTACTCATATGCTAGAAATTACGTGTTAAGTTGCGATTTTAAAGGTTCTTAAGCGTTTTTGGCATTTTTTCGCATAAAGTAGCTCAAACACGGTTTGTCTATGTAAAAAAACATTGCAATCAAGAATTATTTTATTTATTATACCACGAATAATAAATTAAATAATTCTTGATTGCAATCTCGTCTTTGTAAAACATAACTAAAGAAGGTATCTTTATACCATCTATAGTCACTTAAAGTTGGGCAACGTAAATTTTGTAAAATCGTTTCTCCAGAAGAAAGAGTTTGAGTAGGCTATAACGAATAATTAATGAATTATTTTCCATCTATGTTCCATTCATTGATCATATCTGGAGAAAAGGATTTGGAGGTAAATGTAGACCTTTCTTCATATGAAGATCAACAGGAGTAGGCCTAGGATAATAGTTTTTTGTAGGGATATTATTCCAAGATGATCGTATTTTATTAATTTGATGAGGATCATTATCAGATTCTTGAAATTGCTTTGCAACTTTTGAAATGATTAAAGACTCAGAATTTTCTTCATCAGAAGATATCTCTGAACTTTGATATTTACTCAAAACCTTAATATGACTTGGACTATCTGCTAATTTTTGTAAAGATTTTTGAATTTTATCTAACACTGTAGAATTAGAGTTAGAAGAAGTAAAACCATTTTTTGGAAACATTTGAGTCATAGGTATAGTTAATCCTGGTGGTTTAAAATGCGGTGCAGAAACCTTATCAGATCCTAATGATGCAATCGTATTAGGGGCTATGAATCTAGAGGTTTCTTTTTGTAAATTATCAACCTTATTTGAAAGTTGATATACTTGTGTAGCAACGGTATGAAGGATTTGATTTGTAAAATTATTTTGATGATAAATTTTAATGATGTCTTCTATATTTGGAGTTTTATCTGTTTGATCTACTCTTCCTTCTTTAAAAGGACTAGCCTTTATTTCACGGTCATAATAGGGAAAAGTAATATTTTGTAATGGTGGATGAACTGAACTAATTGTTTGTCCATCTTTCAAAACCCAATTTTTTTGAAGTTTGGTTTGTACAAATATGTGATTTTGAGAATATGGATTAGCAATACCTTGTTTTTCACAAAACAATAAAAACCATGTAAAAAACGGGATATTAATTTGAAGAGTATTCATTTCTTTATACCATACATCTCTTATTGAGTCTTTAAAGGAGCGAGAAAAAGATCTAAACCAATCTCGATGTTCAGCATTGTGAGAGGAATTAAATTCATCTCTTAGATAGTTTTTATCTATTTCAAAATCTTTAGTAATTGTATTGATAGAGTCAAAATTTTGCATATCAGACATTGTGGGAGATGCAGGTCTAGATGAAGAGATTTGAGAAGTTTGAGAAGCATTTGCTTCATATTCAGGAATAGGAGATTTATATCTGACTTTGATTGGTTCAGAAATGACTGAAGTTGTTTTTTGAGGAAAAGAAAAAGATCTTCGTGGATAGTTGGAAGAAGAAGTATAAGGAGAACTAGATAATTCTCTCATAGACCCAAACCTTATAAGAACTAGATAATAGGAGATTTATTGTCGTCTTCCTCAAGAATTATTTAATTTTACAAATTTCTAACAAAAATTTGTGGATATAAATTATATTATTGATAATAATAAGATAAGTAAAGAAAGTTAGATTTATTTGAGATAAGACTTAAACAAAAGAAAATTACAGGATGCTCTCATCTTAGAGCTAAACACTTAATTTATACACAAAGGAAGAGATAAGGTGCAATCTGCTCTTCCAATAAGAAACTAAAGAGAAAAAGTAAATAGTACAAACATAATTATTAAAGCTACACTATAATACTGTAGAAGATGCTTTGAATTACTATTGAAGATGCTTTACTGTTGAAGATGCTTTGAATCACTGTTGGAGATGCTTTACTGTTGAAGATGCTTTGAATTACTGTTGTTGATGCTTTTGATTTCGTCATTGCTTACGTTTGTGCTTCCGGATGAATTAATTTGAGTTGTTGAACATTTGAATGATACTTTTGATTTCGTCATTGCTTATGTTTGTGCTTTCGGATCAATTAATTTGAGTTGTTGAACATTTGAATTGAACTTTTGTGAACTCAATATTAAAAGTCATATAGATCTTGAGCAAATGGGCCACCAAATATTGGATCATAGGACTCATTTGAGAACTCCGATAAAATCTCATCAGAGGATTCTTCTGATAATATTTTCTTTGCATATTGTGGATCTTCAAGAATCTTTTTGAGAATGGCTTTCTGGACTTTAGATAATGATTCAGAATTTGGACTTTTTACTTTGGGGTTTTTATTGCGTTGAGGAGAGTTTGAATTTGATGTTGCTTTTGAGGGTGAAGGTTTGTTGGTGGTTGATGGAGATTGGTATTCCATTTTTATACAGGTTTGAAAAAAGGAGATAACATTTTTTGTTGAACAAATTTCTAAGGTAAATTTGTCCCACCATTTAATTTTGAATTCTCTTATTAATGAATATGGATATGGACGTGGAAGGTGTTGTTTGAGACAGTAACTCCAACATAGAATCCATGGAATTTTAAATTCTGCATGAAACATGACTGGAGTTTCATAAGCTTGATAATTTGAATTGGCAACAAAAGTTGTGAAACCCTCATTGCATTCTTTTGGATAAATTTGAGGAGTTGGTCCAAATAAATACCACCAATGATAAAACCACATAGGATATTTCTTTGGACAATATTTGTCAAATATAAAAAACCATGAATGATCAAATGGTCTGAATAAAAATGCTCTATACCAGGCCATTTTGTAATCATAGTATGAGTAATTTTGTGGGAAAAATCTTTTTGAAAAAATTCGTTCTGCATAAGGGTCTCCCCATTCTACAGAAGAAATAATTTTCTTAAAAATACATTTTGAATAAATTATTTTTTCTGAAGAATCCTTGATTTGTTGGATTTCAACAAAGTTTGAATCTACTAAAATAAATTCATAAAACCTTTGAGTTTTAAAACGATTTTCTGGTATCCATTCGCAACCTTTTGGAAAAGTTTTCTGATTGATTGAATTAATAATTTGCGGGCTTTGAGGAATTGTAAAATTAGTGAGATAAACATTTTCTATTTCGGATTTTGTAATGTATGCAGATTTGGTAGAGCTTTGTGTTGGTATTTTTGTAGTTGGTTCTTTTTGTTTTGAATTTGGAATAATATTTTGTGAAGTAGGCTCTTGAACAATTTGTGAATATGGAAGTGGGGGAAAATCATTTAGTTGAGTAAATTTGTTTGAAATGGATAGAGTAGTTTGAAGATTTTTGGAGGATGAAAATTTATTTTGTTCTGTTTTGTTTGGTTTTGGATCTGGTTCCATTTCGTAATCATCTGAACTCTGGAACCCTTTGAGTTTTTCTTGCTGATTCTTCTTCCTTGGCATTATGATGTCCCTGTAGAAATTCTCTGGTTAAGAAATCAGGGAGAGAGTTACTTTCGCCTCTAATATGCTCTATTTGAAAATCAAATACTGATAAAATTGCTTGCCATCTTGCAAAAATTTGTTTAGAAACAATGTTTTTGACATCCTTTTCTAGAACCTCTTTTGCAGATTTGCAGTCGATCCTTATCAAAAATTTTTTGTTGTAAAGATCATCTTGAAATTTTGAAACGCATAGTACTATAGATAAAATTTCTTTTTTAATGGTTGTAAAGAGGGGCATGCAAATTTGTCTGAGCTTTGGGAAAAAATCTGATATATAATTTAGACATCCCAAAAACCTTTGTAACTGGTTTTTGTCTTTAATTTCGTTAGGGAATTTTTCTGCAAATTCTAAAGACCTTGTAATTGGCTTGATTGTTCCTTTATAAATGTCATGTCCCAAAAATCTAATTTTTGTTTGAAATAATTTCATTTTAGGGGCAGAAACTACTAAACCATTTTTTTCAACAGTGTTTAGAAATATATGTAAATGTTTGAAATGTTGATCAATATCATGAGAAAAAATTAAAACATCATCTATATAAACAATTATGAATGAAGAAAATTGATTGAAAATATCATTCATTATATGTTGAAATTCAGAAGGAGCATTTTTAAGTCCAAAAGGCATTACCTTCCACTTATAATGTCCAAATGGTACCGTGAATGTAGTTTTATACCTATCTTCTTTAGCAATTTGTATTTGCCAGAAACCTGATATCATGTCAAATTTTGAAAATATTTTGGCTTTATATAAGCGATTAATTAAATCTCTTTTATTTGGGATTGGATATCTTATCCATTGAAGAACTTTGTTTAAAGGTTTGTAATTACTAACTAATCTAGGAACTCCTCTTTCTTTTTCTGCTGCATTCATAACATAAAATGCTGCACAGCTCCAAGGAGATTTGGATGGAGTTATTAATTTTTTATCTAAAAGAGTTTGAATTTCTTTCTTGCAGAATTCAAGATGCTCAGAATTCATTTGGATGGGTCTAGCTTTTGTAGGAATATTTTTTTCAGAGAAATCCTTTTCATATGGCAATGTGACAATATGGCTTTTTCTATCCCAAAAGGCATTTGGAATATCAGCACAAACTTTTGATTTAAAAATATTTTCTAAATTAAATTATTTTTGTTGCAATTTTTATCGTTAATATCATTAATATTATTTTCTAATTTGTGGATATAAATTATATTATTGATAATAATAAGATAAGTAAAGAAAGATTTTGAAATAGATAAAAACTATCTAAGAGAAGAATTTAATTTCTCTCACAATGCTGAACATCGAGATTGGTTTAGATCTTTTTCTCGCTCCCTTAAAGACTCAATAAGAGATGTATGGTATAAAGATATGAATACTCTTCAAATTAATATCCCGTTTTTTACATGGTTTTTATTGTTTTGTAAAAAACAAGGTATTGCTAATCCATATTCTCAAAATCACATATTTGTACAAACCAAACTTCAAAAAAATTGGGTTTTGAAAGATGGACAAACAATTAGTTCAGTTCATCCACCATTACAAAATATTACTTTTCCCTATTATGACCGTGAAATAAAGGCTAGTCCTTTTAAAGAAGGAAGAGTAGATCAAACAGACAAAACTCCAAATGTAGAAGACATCATTAAAATTTATCCTCAAAATAATTTTACAAATCAAATCCTTCATACCGTTGCTACACAAGTAGATTAACTTTCAAATAAGGTTGATAATTTACAAAAAGAAACCTCTAGATCCATAGCCCCTAATACGATTGCATCATTAGGATCTGATAAGGTTTCTGCACCGCATTTCAAACCACCAGGATTAACTATACCTATGACTCAAATGTTTCCAAAAAATGGTTTTACTTCTTCTAACTCTAATTCTGCAGTGTTAGATAAAATTCAAAAATCTTTACAAAAATTAGCAGATAGTCCAAGTCATATTAAGGTTTTGAGTAAATATCAAAGTTCAGAGATATCTTCTGATGAAGAAAGTTCTGAGTCTTTAATCATTTCAAAAGTTGCAAAGCAATTTCAAGAATCTGATAATCATCCTCATCAAATTAATAAAATACGATCATCTTGGAAGAATATCCCTAAAAAAAACTATTATCCTAGGCCTACTCCTGTTGATCTTCAATATGAAGAAAGGTCTACATTTACCTCCAAATCCTTTTCTCCAGATATGATCCATGAATGGAACATAGATGGAAAATCTTATTATGAAATTCTTAATACTCTTCAAAATATAGGAATGGCTATTGTAGCTTACAAGGCAAAACCTTTGGATGAACAAATAATTTTTGGTTTTATTATATCAGGTTTTACTGGGCAATTAAAAAACTGGTGGGATAATCTTCTCACTTTACAAGACAGATTAGAAATTTTGAATCACGTTACTGACATCATGGATGATCAAGGAAATGTATTTCAAAAATCTGACTGCTGTGATTTCTTAATCATAGTTATAGCCTTTCATTTTGTCGGTAACCCTACTCAAACTCTTTTTCTTCTGGAGAAACGATTTTACAAAATTTACGTTGCCCAACTTTAAGTGACTATAGATGGTATAAAGATACCTTCTTTAGTTATGTTTTACAAAGACAAGATTGCAATCAAAGTTTTTGGAAAGAAAAATTTATATTAGGACTACCAAAATTATTTGCTCAAAGAATTTTTAGAAAAATAGCTGAACATGATACAGATAAAGAACAAGCTCTTAATAATACTACTTATGGAGGACTATTCGCTTTCATTAAAAAGGAAGGTCTTTCTTTATGTGAAGAACTCAAACTCCAAGCCAAATATACCTCTGAAAAGAAACAATCTAGGAAAGAAATTGGATGTTTCTGTGAAGCATTTGGTATGGAAGCTATTAGAGCTCCCTCTACAAAAAAGAAAATTAAAAAACAATTTTCTAAATTTTCAAAAGATAAAAATAAAAATTCTTATCCTTCTTATTATCGAAAGAAACGAGGAAAAAAAAATTTCGGAAATTTCTGAAAATCAAACAAAGCTTTCAAAATCTTTTGTTATTCGTGTGGAAAACCTGGGCATAAAGCAAATGCTTGTACCACAAAGAAAAAGATTCAAGAATTATTTATTAACGACTCTGAGCTAGGAGATAATTCTCTTTTGATTGCAATCTTGTCTTAAATAATTCTTGATTGCAATCTTGTCTTTGTAAAACATAACTAAAGAAGGTATCTTTATACCATAACTATAAAGATAAGTAAAGAGCATTGATTGCAATCTTGTTTTACAAAGACAAGATTGCAATCAAGAATTATTATAAGGTTTAAATGAAATTATTTCAAACAAAAATTAGATTTTTGGGACATGACATTGATAAAGGAACAATCAAGCCAATTACAAGGTCTTTAGAATTTGCAGAAAAATTCCCTAACGAAATTAAAGACAAAACCCAGTTACAAAGATTTTTTGGATGTCTGAATTATATATCAAATTTTTTCCCAAAGCTCAGACAAATTTGCATGCCCCTCTTTCAAAGAATTTAAAAAAATCCGCCTCCCTGGTAAGAAATTCATACTAAGACTATTATTGAATTAAAACAAAAAATCAAATCATTTCCATGTCTAGGCATTCCAGATCCATCTGCATTCATGATAGTAGAAACAGATGCATCAGAAATAGGATATGGTGGCATATTAAAACAAAGAATAGATACAAAAGAACAATTAGTTAGATTTCATTCAGGTCTCTGGCTCGGACCTCAAAAAAATTATTCTACCATTAAAAAAGAAATTTTATCTATAGTACTATGCGTTTCAAAATTTCAAGATGATCTTTACAACAAAAAATTTTTGATAAGGATCGACTGCAAATCTGCAAAAGAGGTTCTAGAAAAGGATGTCAAAAACATTGTTTCTAAACAAATTTTTGCAAGATGGCAAGCAATTTTATCAGTATTTGATTTTCAAATAGAACATATTAGAGGCGAAAGTAACTCTCTCCCTGATTTCTTAACCAGAGAATTTCTACAGGGACATCATAATGCCAAGGAAGAAGAATCAGCAAGAAAAACTCAAAGGGTTCCAGAGTTCAGATGATTACGAAATGGAACCAGATCCAAAACCAAACAAAACAGAACTTAATAAATTTTCATCCTCCAAAAATCTTCAAACTACTCTATCCATTTCAAACAAATTTACTCAACTAAATGATTTTCCCCCACTTCCATATTCACAAATTGTTCTAGAGCCTACTTCACAAAATATTATTCCAAATTCAAAACAAAAAGAACCAACTACAAAAATACCAACACAAAGCTTTACCAAATCTGCATACATTACAAAAACCGAAATAGAAAATGTATATCTCACTAATTTTACAATTCCTCAAAGCCCGCAAATTATTAATTCAATCAATCAGAAAAATTTTCCAAAAGGTTGCGAATGGATACCAGAAAATCGTTTTAAAACTCAAAGGTTTTATGAATTTATTTTAGTAGATTCAAACTTTGTTGAAATCCAACATATCAAGGATTCTTCAGAAAAAATAATTTATTCAAAATGTATTTTTAAGAAAATTATTTCTTCTGTAGAATGGGGAGACCCTTATGCAGAACGAATTTTTTCAAAAAGATTTTTCCCACAAAATTACTCATACTATGAATACAAAATGGCCTGGTATAGAGCATTTTTATTCAGACCATTTGATCATTCATGGTTTTTTATATTTGACAAATATTGTCCAAAGAAATATCCTATGTGGTTTTATCATTGGTGGTATTTATTTGGACCAACTCCTCAAATTTATCCAAAAGAATGCAATGAGGGTTTCACAACTTTTGTTGCCAATTCAAATTATCAAGCTTATGAAACTCCAGTCATGTTTCATGCAGAATTTAAAATTCCATGGATTCTATGTTGGAGTTACTGTCTCAAACAACACCTTCCACGTCCATATCCATATTCATTAATAAGAGAATTCAAAATTAAATGGTGGGACAAATTTACCTTAGAAATTTGTTCAACAAAAAATGTTATCTCCTTTTTTCAAACCTGTATAAAAATGGAATACCAATCTCCATCAACCACCAACAAACCTTCACCCTCAAAAGCAACATCAAATTCAAACTTTCCTCAACGCAATAAAAACCCCAAAGTAGAAAGTCCAAATTCTGAATCATTATCTAAAGTCCAGAAAGCCATTCTCAAAAAGATTCTTGAAGATCCACAATATGCAAAGAAAATATTATCAGAAGAATCCTCTAATGAGATTTTATCGGAGTTCTCAAATGAGTCCTATGATCCAACATTTGGTGGCCCATTTGCTCAAGATCCATATGACTTTTAATATTGAGTTCACAAAAGTTCAATTCAAATGTTCAACAACTCAAATTAATTCATCCGAAAGCACAAACGTAAGCAATGACGAAATCAAAAGTATCATTCAAATGTTCAACAACTCAAATTAATTCATCCGGAAGCACAAACGTAAGCAATGACGAAATCAAAAGCATCTCCAACAGTAATTCAAAGCATCTTCAACAGTAAAGCATCTCCAACAGTGATTCAAAGCATCGTCAACAGTAAAGCATCTTCAATAGTAATTCAAAGCATCTTCTACAGTATTATAGTGTAGCTTTAATAATTATGTTTGTACTATTTACTTTTTCTCTTTAGTTTCTTATTGGAAGAGCAGATTGCACCTTATCTCTTCCTTTGTGTATAAATTAAGTGTTTAGCTCTAAGATGAGAGCATCCTGTAATTTTATTTTGTTTAAGTCTTATCTCAAATAAATCTAACTTTCTTTACTTATCTTATTATTTATCAATAATATAATAAGATTTATATACACAAAATTATTAAATTATTTTCTCTATCGATCCTGTACTCGCTATTGGTATCAGAGCTAGTAAGTTATTAAATTGATTAATTGTGCATTTATTAAATTGCATTTGTATTGAGTGTTGGTAAAGTGCTTGGTCAGCCTAATTAAGTTGTTGGTAAGCCATTTTAAGTCTTGGTGTTCCCGGTTAGGTGGTCCCACTGTTTCCATTCAATTCAGTCATATTTAGTTTATGCAACATTTAATTTATTAATGGCAAACTGGTTAAGGGAAGCTATTAGTTTAGGATCACCTAATAATATAATTCAAAGTAGTGAAGTTCATATAGAAAAGAACTTTCAAATTGGGAAATTCCAAAAGAAAATCTTACTAAAATTTATCATATAGGCATTACTGATTTTAAGACTACATTTAGCATCAAAACTCATGAAGAGACTGAAAGCATTCAAAAAGAATCTGAAACAATGCATTTACTTTCAGAATCCAGCATTAAAGCTTATCTCAAACACAAATTTAGATTCATTCATTTTGGCCTTGTTCAAATAGGAATAAAACCATTAGTTCATAAAGGAGTTGATTGTCCAATTTTCCTAGCTCTCAGAGACGATCGACTTAATAATTATAAAGATTCTGTTTTGGCTATGATTCAAACTAATATCTGTAATGGCCCAATATATTTCAATTGTTTTCCAAACTTTACAGTAGATCTTCAAGACCCATTAATCTTATCTTCATTAATTTTAGATATTCAAATTTTAAATAATAAATTTAAAGAGTTTGCTAGAAATTTTGCAATTGTTTTCCGTGTTTATTTTAGATTAATGAATTCCACAGTTAATCCAAAATTCATACATGAGGCTTCTTCAAAAGAAGAAACTATTTTTATAAAGGTTCATGCTGAGAATACTAAATCAATAGTTTCTACAGCAAAAACCTTGAGATGGGATCAAATTTCTATTCCTGAGACATTTCAATTCTCAAATCCAATGCCTCCTAGAAACATAAGAGAAGAAATAGAATGCATTGAGGAAGACGAAAATAAAGTTCTTATAAGGTTTGGGTCTATGAGAGAATTATCTAGTTCTCCTTGTACTTCTTCTTCCAACTATCCACGAAGATCTTTTTCTTTTCCTCAAAAAACAACTTCAGTCATTTCTGAACCAATCAAAGTCAGATATAAATCTCCTATTCCTGAATATGAAGCAAATGCTTCTCAAACTTTTCAAATCTCTTCATCTAGACCTGCATCTCCCACAATGTCTGATATGCAAAATTTTGACTCTATCAATACAATTACTAAAGATTTTGAAATAGATAAAAAATATCTAAGAGATGAATTTAATTCCTCTCACAATGCTGAACATCGAGATTGGTTTAGATCTTTTTCTCGCTCCTTTAAAGACTCAATAAGAGATGTATGGTATAAAGATATGAATACTCTTCAAATTAATATCCCGTTTTTTACATGGTTTTTATTGTTTTGTGAAAAACAAGGTATTGCTAATCCATATTCTCAAAATCACATATTTGTACAAACCAAACTTCAAAAAAATTGGGTTTTGAAAGATGGACAAACAATTAGTTCAGTTCATCCACCATTACAAAATATTACTTTTCCCTATTATGACCGTGAAATAAAGGCTAGTCCTTTTAAAGAAGGAAGAGTAGATCAAACAGATAAAACTCCAAATGTAGAAGACATCATTAAAATTTATCATCAAAATAATTTTACAAATCAAATCCTTCATACCGTTGCTACACAAGTAGATCAACTTTCAAATAAGGCTGATAATTTACAAAAAGAAACCTCTAGATCCATAGCCCCTAATACGATTGCATCATTAGGATCTGATAAGGTTTCTGCACCGCATTTCAAACCACCAGGATTAACTATACCTATGACTCAAATGTTTCCAAAAAATGGTTTTACTTCTTCTAACTCTAATTCTGCAGTGTTAGATAAAATTCAAAAATCTTTACAAAAATTAGCAGATAGTCCAAGTCATATTAAGGTTTTGAGTAAATATCAAAGTTCAGAGATATCTTCTGATGAAGAAAATTCTGAGTCTTTAATCATTTCAAAAGTTGCAAAGCAATTTCAAGAATCTGATAATGATCCTCATCAAATTAATAAAATACGATCATCTTGGAAGAATATCCCTACAAAAAACTATTATCCTAGGCCTACTCCTGTTGATCTTCAATATGAAGAAAGGTCTACATTTACCTCCAAATCCTTTCCTCCAGATATGATCCATGAATGGAACATAGATGGAAAATCTTATTATGAAATTCTTAATACTCTTCAAAATATAGGAATGGCTATTGTAGCTTACAAGGCAAAACCTTTGGATGAACAAATAATTTTTGGTTTTATTATATCAGGTTTTACTGGGCAATTAAAAAACTGGTGGGATAATCTTCTTTCTTTACAAGACAGATTAGAAATTTTAAATCACGTTACTGACATCATGGATGATCAAGGAAATGTATTTCAAAAATCTAACTGCTGTGATTTCTTAATCATAGTTATAGCCTTTCATTTTGTCGGTAACCCTACTCAAACTCTTTCTTCACGATAAACGATTTTACAAAATTTAGGTTGCCCAACTTTAAGTGACTATAGATGGTATAAAGATACCTTCTTTAGTTATGTTTTACAAAGACAAGATTGCAATCAAAGTTTTTGGAAAGAAAAATTTATATCAGGACTACCAAAATTATTTGCTCAAAGAATTTTTAGAAAAATAGCTGAAAATGATACAGATAAAGAACAAGCTCTTAATAATACTACTTATGGAGGACTATTCGCTTTCATTAAAAAGGAAGGTCTTTCTTTATGTGATGAACTCAAACTCCAAGCCAAATATACCTCTGAAAAGAAACAATCTAGGAAAGAAATTGGATGTTTCTGTGAAGCATTTGGTATGGAAGCTATTAGAGCTCCCTCTACAAAAAAGAAAATTACAAAACAATTTTCTAAATTTTCAAAAGATAAAAATAAAAATTCTTATCCTTCTTATTATCGAAAGAAACGAGGAAAGAAAAATTTCGGAAATTTCCGAAAATCAAACAAAGCTTTCGAAATCTTTTGTTATTGGTGTGGAAAACCTGGGCATAAAGCAAATGCTTGTACCACAAAGAAAAAGATTAAAGAATTATTTATTAACGACTCTGAGCTAGGAAATAAATTTCCAAAATATTATTACAAACTCCTGAGTCTACTTCTTCTTCTTCTTCTTCTTCAGAAAAGGAAGATGACGAAATTTTACAAATTAATGATCAAACTTCTGATTCTGAATCTTTGATTTCTTCCTCTCCTATCAAATGCATTAATGTTTTAACAGATAAAGAGAAAAATGTGGAATTTCTTTTTGATCTCGTTGACAAAATCCAAGATAAAGAGATCAAAAGAGAAACCCTTTTGAAACTCAAAACTATGGTTTTGGGTGAAACCTCTACCTCTTAAAACAAAGAAAGCTTTCCAATTCCTCAAATCGAACCTTTCAATATTTCAAAATTATTAGAAAAATACTCTTCCAAAGAAATGACTTCAAAATTAATTCCTATTAAGAATCAAACTCTTTCGGTGAAAGATCTTGAACTTGAAATAAATAAAATCAAAGAACACATCATTTCTATCAAAAATAGTTTAAAGCATTTAGAAATCAAAGATTTCGAACTTGAAACAAAATTATCTATTTTAGAAAACCCTATCTATAAAGAAAATCTTTCTTTGGGAAAAGAGAAAGTTAATGGGGATGATGATGATTTTATCACCGTTATTAATAAAATTAATTTTCAAAAATGGTATGCACCAGTTACTTTTCAAATTGGAGATTTTCAAAAAACCTATATTGCTTTAATTGATAGTGGAGCGGATCAAAATTGCTTAAGGGAAGGATTAGTCCCAACCAAATTTTATGAAAAAACAAAAACGCGGTTATATAGTGCAAATAGTTCACCCATGGATATTAAATATAAAATTTCAAAAGGAAAGATCATAAATGAAAATTATAGTTTTACTAATACTTTCATTATTATTAATGATATTAAGGAAGAAACAATATTAGGTACTCCCTTTTTAACACAAATTTATCCTTTTTGGGTTGATGACAAAGGTGTTCATACAAAAATTTTAGGGAAACAATTATCATTACCTTTTTTAAGTCCCATGTTACAAAAAGATATTAATTTATTACAAAATTCTTCAGTAATACAAAGTATAAATTTAATAAAACAAAAAGAATTTCAAATTTCCTCTTTAAAAGAAGAAATTTCTTTTCAAAGGATTGAAGAACAATTACAACAATCAAAATTGCAACAAAAAATTTTTAATTTAGAAAATATTTTTAAATCAAAAGTTTGTGCTGATATTCCAAATGCCTTGTGGGATAGAAAAAGGCATATTGTCACATTGCCATATGAAAAGGATTTCTCTGAAAAAAATATTCCTACAAAAGCTAGACCCATCAAAATGAATTCTGAGCATCTTGAATTCTGCAAGAAAGAAATTCAAACTCTTTTAGATAAAAAATTAATAACTCCATCCAAATCTCCTTGGAGCTGTGCAGCATTTTATGTTATGAATGCAGCAGAAAAAGAAAGAGCACTTCCTAGATTAGTTATTAATTACAAACTTTTAAACAAAGTTCTTCAATGGATAAGATATCCAATCCCAAATAAAAGAGATTTAATTAATCGCTTATATAAAGCCAAAATATTTTCAAAATTTGACATGAAATCAGGTTTCTGGCAAATACAAATTGCTAAAGAAGATAGGTATAAAACTGCATTCACGGTAGCATTTGGACATTATGAGTAGAATGTAATGCCTTTTGGACTTAAAAATGCTCCTTCTGAATTTCAACATATAATGAATGATATTTTCAATCAATTTTCTTCATTCATAATTGTTTATATAGATGATGTTTTAATTTTTTCTCATGATATTGATCAACATTTCAAACATTTACATATATTTCTAAACACTGTTGAAAAAAATGGTTTAGTAGTTTCTGCCCCTAAAATTAAATTATTTCAAACAAAAATTAGATTTTTGGGACATGACATTTATAAAGGAACAATCAAGCCAATTACAAGGTCTTTAGAATTTGCAGAAAAATTCCCTAACGAAATTAAAGACAAAACCCAGTTACAATGATTTTTGGGATGTCTGAATTATATATCAGATTTTTTCCCAAAGCTCAGACAAATTTGCATGCCCCTCTTTCAAAGAATTTAAAAAAATCCGCCTCCCTGGTCAGAAATTCATACTAAGACTGTTATTGAATTAAAACAAAAAATCAAATCACTTCCATGTCAAGGCATTCCAGATCCATCTGCATTCATGATAGTAGAAACAGATGCATCAGAAATAGGATATGGTGGCATATTAAAACAAAGAATAGATACAAAAGAACAATTAGTTAGATTTCATTCAGGTCTCTGGCTCGGACCTCAAAAAAATTATTCTACCATTAAAAATGAAATTTTATATATAGTACTATGCATTTCAAAATTTTAAGATGATCTTTACAACAAAAAATTTTTGATAAGGATCGACTGCAAATCTGCAAAAGAGGTTCTAGAAAAGGATGTCAAAAACATTGTTTCTAAACAAATTTTTGCAAGATGGCAAGCAATTTTATCAGTATTTGATTTTCAAATAGAGCATATTAGAGGCGAAAGTAACTCTCTCCTTGATTTCTTAACCAGAGAATTTCTACAGGGACATCATAATACCAAGGAAAAAGAATCAGCAAGAAAAACTCAAAGGGTTCCAGAGTTCAGATGATTACGAAATGGAACCAGATCACAAACCAAACAAAACAGAACAAAATAAATTTTCATCCTCCAAAAATCTTCAAACTACTCTATCCATTTCAAACAAATTTACTCAACTAAATGATTTTTCCACACTTCCATATTCACAAATTGTTCAAGAGCCTACTTCACAAAATATTATTCCAAATTCAAAACAAAAAGAACCAACTACAAAAATACCAACACAAAGCTTTACCAAATCTGCATACATTACAAAAACCGAAATAGAAAATGTATATCTCACTAATTTTACAATTCCTCAAAGCCCGCAAATTATTAATTCAATCAATCAGAAAACTTTTCCAAAAGGTTGCGAATGGATACCAGAAAATCGTTTTAAAACTCAAAGGTTTTATGAATTTATTTTAGTAGATTCAAACTCTGTTGAAATCCAACTTATCAAGGATTCTTCAGAAAAAATAATTTATTCAAAATGTATTTTTAAGAAAATTATTTCTTCTGTAGAATGGGGAGACCCTTATGCAGAACGAATTTTTTCAAAAAGATTTTTCCCACAAAATTACTCATACTATGATTACAAAATGGCCAGGTATAGAGCATTTTTATTCAGACCATTTGATCATTCATGGTTTTTTATATTTGACAAATATTGTCCAAAGAAATATCCTATGTGGTTTTATCATTGGTGGTATTTATTTGGACCAACTCCTCAAATTTATCCAAAAGAATGCAATGAGGGTTTCACAACTTTTGTTGCCAATTCAAATTATCAAGCTTATGAAACTCCAGTCATGTTTCATGCAGAATTTAAAATTCCATGGATTCTATGTTGGAGTTTACTGTCTCAAACAACACCTTCCTCGTCCATATCCATATTCATTCATAAGAGAATTCAAAATTAAATGGTGGGACAAATTTACCTTAGAAATTTGTTCAACAAAAAATGTTATCTCCTTTTTTCAAACCGGTCTAAAATTGGAATACCAATCTCCATCAACCACCAACAAACCTTCACCCTCAAAAGCAACATCAAATTCAAACTCTCCTCAACACAATAAAAACCCCAAAGTAGAAAGTCCAAATTCTGAATCATTATCTAAAGTCCAGAAAGCCATTCTCAAAAAGATTCTTGAAGATCCACAATATGCAAAGAAAATATTATCAGAAGAATCCTCTAATGAGATTTTATCGGAGTTCTCAAATGAGTCCTATGATCCAACATTTGGTGGCCCATTTGCTCAAGATCCATATGACTTTTAATATTGAGTTCACAAAAGTTCAATTCAAATGTTCAACAACTCAAATTAATTCATCCGAAAGCACAAACGTAAGCAATGACGAAATCAAAAGTATCATTCAAATGTTCAACAACTCAAATTAATTCATCCGGAAGCACAAACGTAAGCAATGACGAAATCAAAAGCATCAACAACAATAATTCAAAGCATCTTCAACAGTAAAGCATCTCCAACAGTGATTCAAAGCATCTTCAACAGTAAAGCATCTTCAATAGTAATTCAAAGCATCTTCTACAGTATTATAGTGTAGCTTTAATAATTATGTTTGTACTATTTACTTTTTCTCTTTAGTTTCTTATTGGAAGAGCAGATTGCACCTTATCTCTTCCTTTGTGTATAAATTAAGTGTTTAGCTCTAAGATGAGAGCATCCTGTAATTTTCTTTTGTTTAAGTCTTATCTAAAATAAATCTAACTTTCTTTACTTATCTTATTATTTATCAATAATATAATAAGATTTATATCCACAAAATTGTAACCACTTCAACACAATAATGTATACCAAATAGTGTTGTCTGCCAAGTTTCGTGCAAAAGAAACCAAGTTTGAGCTACTTTATGCGCAAAAGTGCCAAAAACACTTAAAAACCTTTAAAATCGCAACATAACACGTAATTTTATATATGACTAGGATTTACAATTATTAAAACTTCAACACAATAATAAATTCCAAATAGTGTTGTGTGCCAAGTTTCGTGCAAAACACACCAAGTTTGCTTGAAAACCCTTAAAATCGCAACTTAACACGTAATTTCTAGCATATGACTACGATATATAATTATAACCACTTCAACACAATAATATATACCAAATAGAGTTGTGTGTCAAGTTTCTTGCAAAACAAACCAAGTTTGAGCTACTTTATGCGCAAAAGTGCCAAAAATGCTTAAAAACCCTTAAAATCGCAACGTAACATGTAATTTCTAGCATATGACTATGATTTAAAATTCTTACCACTCCAACACAATAATAAATTCCAAATAGTGTTGTGTGCCAAGTTTCGTGAAAAACTAACCGTGTTTGAGCAAAAGTGCCAAAAACGCTGAAAAACCCATAAAATCGCAACTAAACATGTAACTTTTAACATATGACTATGATTTACAATTCTATCACTTTCAACATAATAATGTATACCAAATAGTGTTGTCTGGCAAGTTTCTTGCAAAACAAACCAAGTCTGAGCTACTTTATGCGCAAAAGTGCCAAAAACGCTTAAAAACCCATAAAATCGCAACATAACACGTAATTTCTAGCATATGACTAGGATTTACAATTATTACCACTTTAACACAATAATAAATTCCAAATAGTGTTGTGTGCCAAGTTTCATGCAAAACAGACCAAGTTTGAGCTACTTTATGCGCAAAAGTGCCAAAAACGCTTAAAAACCCTTAAAATCGCAACTAAACACGTAATTTCTAGCATATGACTACGATTTACAATTCTAACCACCTCAACACAATAATATATACCAAATAGAGTTGTGTGTCAAGTTTCGTAGAAAACAAACCAAGTTTGTTTGACCTACTATATGCGCAAAAGTCCCAAAAACACTTAAAAACCCTTAAAATCGCAACTTAACACGTAATTTCTAACATATGACTATGATTTACAATTCTAACCACTTCAACACAATAATGTATACCAAATAGTGTTGTCTACCAAGTTTCGGGCAAAACAAACCAAGTCTGAGCTACTTTATGAGCAAAAGTGCCAAAAATGCTTAAAAACCCTCAAAATCGCAACATAACACGTAATTTCTGTGCATTTATTAAATTGCATTTGTATTGAGTGTTGGTAAAGTGCTTGGTCAGCCTAATTAAGTTGTTGGTAAGCCATTTTAAGTCTTGCTGTTCCCGGTTAGGTGGTCCCACTGTTCCCATTCAATTCAGTCATATTTAGTTTATGCAACATTTAATTTATTAATGGCAAACTGGTTAAGGAAAGCTATTAGTTTAGGATCACCTAATAATATAATTCAAAGTAGTGAAGTTCATATAGAAAAGAACTTTTCAAATTGGGAAATTCCAAAAGAAAATCTTACTAAAATTTATCATATAGGCATTACTGATTTTAAGACTGCATTTAGCATCAAAACTCATGAAGAGACTAGAAGCATTCAAAAAGAATCTGAAACTATGCATTTACTTTCAGAATCCAGCATTAAAGCTTATCTCAAACACAGATTTAGATTCATTCATTTTGGCCTTGTTCAAATAGGAATAAAACCATTAGTTCATAAAGGAGTTGATGGTCCAATTTTCCTAGCTCTCAGAGACGATCGACTTAATAATTATAAAGATTCTGTTTTGGCTATGATTCAAACTAATATCTGTAATGGCCCAATATATTTCAATTGTTTTCCAAACTTTACAGTAGATCTTCAAGACCCATTAATCTTATCTTCATTAGTTTTAGATATTCAAATTTTAAATAATAAATTTAAAGAGTTTGCTAGAAATTTTGCAATTGTTTTCCGTGTTTATTTTAGATTAATGAATTCCACAGTTAATCCAAAATTCATACATGAGGCTTCTTCAAAAGAAGAAACTATTTTTATAGAGGTTCATGCTGAGAATACTAAATCAATAGTTTCTACAGCAAAAACCTTGAGATGGGATCAAATTTCTATTCCTGAGACATTTCAATTCTCAAATCCAATGCCTCCTAGAAACATAAGACAAGAAATAGAATGCATCGAGGAAGACGAAAATAAAGTTCTTATAAGGTTTGGGTCTATGAGAGAATTATCTAGTTCTCCTTGTACTTCTTCTTCCAACTATCCACGAAGATCTTTTTCTTTTCCTCAAAAAACAACTTCAGTCATTTCTGAACCAATCAAAGTCAGATATAAATCTCCTATTCCTGAATATGAAGCAAATGCTTCTCAAACTTCTCAAATCTCTTCATCTAGACCTGCATCTCCCACAATGTCTGATATGCAAAATTTTGACTCTATCAATACAATTACTAAAGATTTGGAAATAGATAAAAACTATCTAAGATATGAATTTAATTCCTCTCACAATGCTGAACATCGAGATTGGTTTAGATCTTTTTCTCGCTCCTTTAAAGACTCAATAAGAGATGTATGGTATAAAGATATGAATACTCTTCAAATTAATATCCCGTTTTTTACATGGTTTTTATTGTTTTGTGAAAAACAAGGTATTGCTAATCCATATTCTCAAAATCACATATTTGTACAAACCAAACTTCAAAAAAATTGGGTTTTGAAAGATGGACAAACAATTAGTTCAGTTCATCCACCATTACAAAATATTACTTTTCCCTATTATGACCGTGAAATAAAGGCTAGTCCTTTTAAAGAAGGAAGAGTAGATCAAACAGATAAAACTCCAAATGTAGAAGACATCATTAAAATTTATCATCAAAATAATTTTACAAATCAAATCCTTCATACCGTTGCTACACAAGTAGATCAACTTTCAAATAAGGCTGATAATTTACAAAAAGAAACCTCTAGATCCATAGCCCCTAATACGATTGCATCATTAGGATCTGATAAGGTTTCTGCACCGCATTTCAAACCACCAGGATTAACTATACCTATGACTCAAATGTTTCCAAAAAATGGTTTTACTTCTTCTAACTCTAATTCTGCAGTGTTAGATAAAATTCAAAAATCTTTACAAAAATTAGCAGATAGTCCAAGTCATATTAAGGTTTTGAGTAAATATCAAAGTTCAGAGATATCTTCTGATGAAGAAAATTCTGAGTCTTTAATCATTTCAAAAGTTGCAAAGCAATTTCAAGAATCTGATAATGATCCTCATCAAATTAATAAAATACGATCATCTTGGAAGAATATCCCTACAAAAAACTATTATCCTAGGCCTACTCCTGTTGATCTTCAATATGAAGAAAGGTCTACATTTACCTCCAAATCCTTTTCCCCAGATATGATCCATGAATGGAACATAGATGGAAAATCTGATTATGAAATTCTTAATACTCTTCAAAATATGGGAATGGCTATTGTAGCTTACAAGGCAAAACCTTTGGATGAACAAATAATTTTTGGTTTTATTATATCAGGTTTTACTGGGCAATTAAAAAACTGGTGGGATAATCTTCTCACTTTACAAGACAGATTAGAAATTTTGAATCACGTTACTGACATCATGGATAATCAAGGAAATGTATTTCAAAAATCTGACTGCTGTGATTTCTTAATCATAGTTATTGCCTTTCATTTTGTCGGTAACCCTACTCAAACTCTTTCTTCTGGAGAAACGATTTTACAAAATTTACGTTGCCCAACTTTAAGTGACTATAGATGGTATAAAGATACCTTCTTTAGTTATGTTTTACAAAGACAAGATTGCAATCAAAGTTTTTGGAAAGAAAAATTTATATCAGGACTACCAAAATTATTTGCTCAAAGAATTTTTAGAAAAATAGCTGAACATGATACAGATAAAGAACAAGCTCTTAATAATACTACTTATGGAGGACTATTCGCTTTCATTAAAAAGGAAGGTCTTTCTTTATGTGAAGAACTCAAACTCCAAGCCAAATATACCTCTGAAAAGAAACAATCTAGGAAATAAATTGGATGTTTCTGTGAAGCATTTGGTATGGAAGCTATTAGAGCTCCCTCTACAAAAAAGAAAATTAAAAAACAATTTTCTAAATTTTCAAAAGATAAAAATAAAAATTCTTATCCTTCTTATTATCGAAAGAAACGAGGAAAGAAAAATTTCGGAAATTTCCGAAAATCAAACAAAGCTTTCAAAATCTTTTGTTATTCGTGTGGAAAACCTGGGCATAAAGCAAATGCTTGTACCACAAAGAAAAAGATTCAAGAATTATTTATTAACGACTCTAAGCTAGGAGATAAAATATCCAAAATATTATTACAAACTCCTGAGTCTACTTCTTCTTCTTCTTCAGAAAAGGAAGATGACGAAATTTTACAAATTAATGATCAAACTTCTGATTCTGAATCTTCGATTTCTTCCTCTCCTATCAAATGCATTAATGTTTTAACAGATAAAGAGAAAAATGTGGAATTTCTTTTTGATCTCGTTGACAAAATCCAAGATAAAGAGATCAAAAGAGAAACCCTTTTGAAACTCAAAACTATGGTTTTGGGTGAAACCTCTACCTCTAAAAACAAAGAAAGTATTCCAATTCCTCAAATTGAACCTTTCAATATTTCAAAATTATTAGAAAAATACTCTTCCAAAGAAATGACTTCTAAATTAATTCCCATTAAGAATCAAACTCTTTCGGTCAAAGATCTTCAACTTGAAATAAATAAAATCAAAGAAGACATCATTTCTATCAAAAATAGTTTAAAGCATTTAGAAATCAAAGATTTCGAACTTGAAACAAAATTATCTATTTTAGAAAACCCCATCTATAAAGAAAATCTTTCTTTGGGAAAAAAGAAAGTTAATGGGGATGATGATGATTTTATCACTGTTATTAATAAAATTAATTTTCAAAAATGGTATGCACCAGTTACTTTTCAAATTGGAGATTTTCAAAAAACCTATATTGCTTTAATTGATAGTGGAGCAGATCAAAATTGCTTAAGGGAAGGATTAGTCCCAACCAAATTTTATGAAAAAACAAAAACTCGGTTATATAGTGCAAATAGTTCACCCATGGATATTAAATATAAAATTTCAAAAGGAAAGATCATAAATGAAAATTATAGTTTTACTAATACTTTCATTATTATTAATGATATTAAGGAAGAAATAATATTAGGCACTCCCTTTTTAACACAAATTTATCCTTTTTGGGTTGATGACAAAGGTGTTCATACAAAAATTTTAGGGAAACAATTATCATTTTCTTTTTTAAGTCCCATGTTACAAAAAGATATTAATTTATTACAAAATTCTTCAGTAATACAAAGTATAAATTTAATAAAACAAAAAGAATTTCAAATTTCCTCTTTAAAAGAAGAAATTTCTTTTCAAAGGATTGAAGAACAATTACAACAATCAAAATTGCAACAAAAAATTTTTAATTTAGAAAATATTTTTAAATCAAAAGTTTGTGCTGATATTCCAAATGCCTTTTGGGATAGAAAAAGGCATATTGTCACATTGCCATATGAAAAGGTTTTCTCTGAAAAAAATATTCCTACAAAAGCTAGACCCATCCAAATGAATTCTGAGCATCTTGAATTCTGCAAGAAAGAAATTCAAACTCTTTTAGATAAAAAATTAATAACTCCATCCAAATCTCCTTGGAGCTGTGCAGCATTTTATGTTATGAATGCAGCAGAAAAAGAAAGAGGAGTTCCTAGATTAGTTATTAATTACAAACCTTTAAACAAAGTTCTTCAATGGATAAGATATCCAATCCCAAATAAAAGAGATTTAATTAATCGCTTATATAAATCCAAAATATTTTCAAAATTTGATATGAAATCTGGTTTCTGGCAAATACAAATTGCTAAAGAAGATAGGTATAAAACTGCATTCACGGTACCATTTGGACATTATGAGTGGAATGTAATGCCTTTTGGACTTAAAAATGCTCCTTCTGAATTTCAACATATAATGAATGATATTTTCAATCAATTTTCTTCATTCATAATTGTTTATATAGAGGTTGTTTTAATTTTTTCTCATGATATTGATCAACATTTCAAACATTTACATATATTTCTAAACACTGTTGAAAAAAATGGTTTAGTAGTTTCTGCCACTAAAATGAAATTATTTTAAACAAAAATTAGATTTTTGGGACATGACATTTATAAAGGAACAATCAAGCCAATTACAAGGTCTTTAGAATTTGCAGAAAAATTCCCTAACGAAATTAAAGACAAAACCCAGTTACAAAGATTTTTGGGATGTCTAAATTATATATCAGATTTTTTCCCAAAGCTCAGACAAATTTGCATGCCCCTCTTTCAAAGACTTCAAAAAGATCCGCCTCCCTGGTCAGAAATTCATACTAAGACTATTATTGAATTAAAACAAAAAATCAAATCACTTCCATGTCTAGGCATTCCAGATCCATCTGCATTCATGATAGTAGAAACAGATGCATCAGAAATAGGATATGGTGGCATATTAAAACAAAGAATAGATACAAAAGAACAATTAGTTAGATTTCATTCAGGTCTCTGGCTCGGACCTCAAAAAAATTATTCTACCATTAAAAAGGAAATTTTATCTATAGTACTATGCGTTTCAAAATTTCAAGATGATCTTTACAACAAAAATTTTTTGATAAGGATCGACTGCAAATCTGCAAAAGAGGTTCTAGAAAAGGATGTCAAAAACATTGTTTCTAAACAAATTTTTGCAAGATGGCAAGCAATTTTATCAGTATTTGATTTTCAAATAGAGCATATAAGAGGCGAAAGTAACTCTCTCCCTGATTTCTTAACCAGAGAATTTCTACAGGGACATCATAATGCCAAGGAAGAAGAATCAGCAAGAAAAACTCAAAGGGTTCCAGAGTTCAAATGATTACGAAATGGAACCAGATCCAAAACCAAACAAAACAGAACAAAATAAATTTTCATCCTCCAAAAATCTTCAAAATACCCTATCCATTTCAAACAAATTTACTCAACTAAATGATTTTCCCCCACTTCCATATTCACAAATTGTTCAAGAGCCTACTTCACAAAATATTATTCCAAATTCAAAACAAAAAGAACCAACTACAAAAATACCAACACAATGCTTTACCAAATCTGCATACATTACAAAAACCGAAATAGAAAATGTATATCTCACTAATTTTACAATTCCTCAAAGCCCACAAATTATTAATTCCATCAATCAAAAAACTTTTCAAAAAGGTTGCGAATGGATACCAGAAAATCGTTTTAAAACTCAAAGGTTTTATGAATTTATTTTAGTAGATTCAAACTCTGTTGAAATCCAACATATCAAGGATTCTTCAGAAAAAATAATTTATTCAAAATGTATTTTTAAGAAAATTATTTCGTCTGTAGAATGGGGAGACCCTTATGCAGAACGAATTTTTTCAAAAATATTTTTCCCTCAAAATTACTCATACTATGATTACAAAATGGCCTGGTATAGAGCATTTTTATTCAGACCATTTGATCATTCATGGTTTTTTATATTTGACAAATATTGTCCAAAGAAATATCCTATGTGGTTTTATCATTGGTGGTATTTATTTGGACCAACTCCTCAAATTTATCCAAAAGAATGCAATGAGGGTTTCACAACTTTTGTTGCCAATTCAAATTATCAAGCTTATGAAACTCCAGTCATGTTTCATGCAGAATTTAAAATTCCATGGATTCTATGTTGGAGTTACTGTCTCAAACAACACCTTCCACGTCCATATCCATATTCATTAATAAGAGAATTCAAAATTAAATGGTGGGACAAATTTACCTTAGAAATTTGTTCAACAAAAAATGTTATCTCCTTTTTTCAAACCGGTATAAAAATGGAATACCAATCTCCATCAACCACCAACAAACCTTCACCCTCAAAAGCAACATCAAATTCAAACTCTCCTCAACACAATAAAAACCCCAAAGTAGAAAGTCCAAATTCAGAATCATTATCTAAAGTCCAGAAAGCTATTCTCAAAAAGATTCTTGAAGATCCACAATATGCAAAGAAAATATTATCAGAAGAATCCTCTGATGAGATTTTATCGGAGTTTTCAAATGAGTCTTATGATCCAACATTTGGTGGCCCATTTGCTCAAGATCCATACGACTTTTAATATTGAGTTCACAAAAGTTCAATTCAAATGTTCAACAACTCAAATTAATTCATCCGGAAGCACAAACGTAAGCAATGACGAAATCAAAAGTATCATTCAAATGTTCAACAACTCAAATTAATTCATCCGGAAGCACAAACGTAAGCAATGACGAAATCAAAAGCATCTCCAACAGTAATATAAAGCATCTTCAACAGTAAAGCATCTCCAACAGTGATTCAAAGCATCTTCAACAGTAAAGCATCTTCAATAGTAATTCAAAGCATCTTCTACAGTATTATAGTGTAACTTTAATAATTATGTTTGTACTATTTACTTTTTCTCTTTAATTTCTTATTGGAAGAGCAGATTGCACCTTATCTCTTCCTTTGTGTATAAATAAAGTGTCTAGCTCTAAGATGAGAGCATCCTGTAATTTTCTTTTGTTTAAGTCTTATCTCAAATAAATCTAACTTTCTTTACTTATCTTATTATTATCAATTATATAATAAGATTTATATCCACAAAATTATTAAATTATTTTCTCTATCATTTTCTATCGATCCTGTACTCCCTATTGGACGTAATTTCTAGCATATGACTACGATTTACAATTCTAACCACTTCAACACAATAATATATACCAAATAGAGTTGTGTGTCAATTTTCGTAGAAAACAAACCAAGTTTGTTTGACCTACTATATGCGCAAAAGTCCCAAAAACACTTAAAAACCCTTAAAATCGCAACTTAACACGTAATTTCTAACATATGACTATGATTTACAATTCTAACCACTTCAACACAATAATGTATACCAAATAGTGTTGTCTACCAAGTTTCGTGCAAAACAAACCAAGTCTGAGCTACTTTATGAGCAAAAGTGCCAAAAATGCTTAAAAACCCTCAAAATCGCAACATAACACGTAATTTCTAGCATATGACTAGGATTTACAATTATTACCACTTCAACACAATAATAAATTCCAAATAATGTTGTGTCCCAAGTTTCGTGCAAAACAAACCAAGTTTGAGCCACTTTATGCGCAAAAGTGCCAAAAACGCTAAAAAACCCTTAAAATCGCAACTTAACACGTAATTTCTAGTATATGACTATGATTTACAATTCTAACCACTTCAACACAATAATTTATACTAAATAGAGTTGTGTGTCATGGATCATGCAAAAGAAACCAAGTATGAGCTACTTTATGTGCAAAAGTGCCAAAAACGCTTAAAAACCCTTAAAATCGCAACTTAACACGTAATTTCTAGCATATGACTAAGATTTAAAATTTTAACCGCTTCAACACAATAATATATACCAAATAGTGTTGTCTGCGAAGTTTTGTTGAATACAAACCAAGTTTGACCTACTTTATGCACAAAAGTGCCACAAACGCTTAAAAATCCTTAAAATTGCAACATAACACGTAATTTCTAGCATATGACTAGGATTTGCATTTCTTACCACTTCAACACAATAATAAATTCCAAATAGTGTTGTGTGCCAAGTTTTGTGCAAAACAAACCAAGATTGAGCTATTTTATGCGCAAAAGTGCAAAAAACGCTTAAAATCCCTTAAAATCGCAACTTAACACGCAATTTCTAGTATATGACTATGATTTACAATTCTAACCACTTGAACACAATAATATATACCAAATAGAGTTGTGTGTCAATTTTCGTAGAAAACAAACCAAGTTTGTTTGAGCTACTTTATGTGCAAAAGTGCCAAAAACACTTAAAAACCCTTAAAATCGCAACTTAACACGTAATTTCTAACATATGACTATGATTTACAATTCTAACCACTTCAACACAATAATGTATACCAAATAGTGTTGTCTACCAAGTTTCGTGCAAAACAAACCAAGTCTGAGCTACTTTATGAGCAAAAGTGCCAAAAATGCTTAAAAACCCTTAAAATCGCAACATAACACGTAATTTCTAGCATATGACTAGGATTTACAATTATTACCACTTCAACACAATAATAAATTCCAAATAATGTTGTGTCCCAAGTTTCGTGCAAAACAAACCAAGTTTGAGCCACTTTATGCGCAAAAGTGCCAAAAACGCTAAAAAACCCTTAAAATCGCAACTTAACACGTAATTTCTAGTATATGACTATGATTTACAATTCTAACCACTTCAACACAATAATTTATACTAAATAGAGTTGTGTGTCATGGATCATGCAAAAGAAACCAAGTATGAGCTACTTTATGTGCAAAAGTGCCAAAAACGCTTAAAAACCCTTAAAATCGCAACTTAACACGTAATTTCTAGCATATGACTAAGATTTAAAATTTTAACCGCTTCAACACAATAATATATACCAAATAGTGTTGTCTGCGAAGTTTCGTTGAATACAAACCAAGTTTGACCTACTTTTTGCGCAAAAGTGCCACAAACGCGTAAAAACCCTTAAAATCGCAACATAACAAGTAATTTCTAGCATATGACTAGGATTTACAATTATTACTACTTCAACACAATAATAAATTCCAAATAATGTTGTGTGCCAAGTTTCGTACAAAACAAACCAAGTTTGAGCTATTTTATGCGCAAAAGTTAACAAGTAATTTCTAGCATATGACTACGATTTAAAATTCTTACCACTTCAACACTATAATAAATTCCAAAAAGTGTTGTGTGCCAAGTTTCGTGAAAAATAAACCGTGTTTGAGCTACTTTATGCGCAAAAGTGCCAAAACCGCTTAATAACCCTTAAAATCGCAACTTAACACGTAATTTCTAGCATATGACTATGATTTACAATTCTAACCACTTCAACACAATAATTTTTACCAAATAGAGTTGTGTGTCATGCATCATGCAAAAGAAACCAAGTTTGAGCTACTTTATGTGAAAAAGTGCCAAAAATGCTTAAAAACCCTTAAAATCGCAACTTAACACGTAATTTCTAGCATATGACTATGATTTAAAATTTTAACCGCTTCAACCCAATAATATATACCAAATAGTGTTGTCTGCGAAGTTTCGTTCAAAACAAACCAAGTTTGACCTACTTTATGCGCAAAAGTGCCACAAACGCTTAAAAATCCTTAAAATCGCAACATAACACGTAATTTCTAGCATATGACTAGGATTTGCAATTCTTACCACTTCAACACAATAATAAATTCCAAATAGTGTTGTGTGCCAAGTTTCGTGCAAAACAAACCAAGTTTGAGCTATTTTATGCGCAAAAGTGCCAAAAACGCTTAAAAACCCTTAAAATTGCAACTTAACACGTAATTTCTAGTATATGATTATGATTTACAATTCTAACCACTTGAACACAATAATATATACCAAATAGAGTTGTGTGTCAATTTTCGTAGAAAACAAACCAAGTTTGTTTGAGCTACTTTATGCGCAAAAGTGCCAAAAACGCTTAAAAACCATTAAAATCGCAACAAAACACGTAATTTCTAACATATGAATATGATTTACAATTCTAACCACTTCAACACAATAATGTATACCAAATAGTGTTTTCTACCAAGTTTCGTGAAAAAAACAAACCGAGTTTGTGCTACTTTATGCGCAAAAGTGCCAAAAGCGCTTAAAAACCCTTAAAATCGCAACTTAACACATAATTTCTAGCATATGACTAGGACTTACAATTATTACTACTTCAACACAATAATAAATTCCAAATAATGTTGTGTGCCAAGTTTCGTGCAAAACAAACCAAGTTTGAGCTACTTTATGAGCAAAGGAGCCAAAAATGCTTAAAAACACTTAAAATCGGAAGTTAACACGTAATTTCTAGCATATGACTACGATTTAAAATTCTTACCACTTCAACACTATAATAAATTCCAAAAAGTGTTGTGTGCCAAGTTTCGTTAAAAATGAACCGTGTTTGAGCTACTTTATGCGCAAAAGTGCCAAAACCGCTTAATAACCCTTAAAATCGCAACTTAACACGTAATTTCTAGCATATGACTATGATTTATAATTCTAACCACTTCAACACAATAATTTATACCAAATAGAGTTGTGTGTCATGCATCATGCACAAGAAACCAAGTTTGAGAGCTACTTTATGTGCAAAAGTGCCAAAAACGCTTAAAAACCCTTAAAATCGCAACTTAACACGTAATTTCCAGCATATGATTAAGATTTAAAATTTTAACTACTTAACAAAATAAAAAAGTTCCAAATAGTGTTGTGTGCCAAGTTTCGTGCAAAATAAACAAGGTTTAAGCTACTTTATGCGCAAAAGCGCCAAAAACGCTTAAAAACCCTTAAAATTGCAACTTAACACGTAATTTCTAGCATATGACTATGATTTAAAATTCTACCACTTCAACACAATAATAAATTCCAAATAGTGTTGTGTGCCAAGTTTCGTGCAAAACAAACCAAGTTTGAGATACTTTATGCGTAAAAGTGCCAAAAACGCTTAAAAACCCTTTCAATCGCAACTTAACATGTAATTTCTAGCATATGACTAAGATTTACAATTCTAACCACTCCAATACAATATTTTATACCAAATATAGTTGTGTGTCATGTTTCATGCAAAACAAACCAAGTTTGAGCTACTTTATGTGCAAAAGTGCCAAAAACGCTTAAAAACCCTTAAAATCGCAACTTAACACGTAATTTCTAGCATATGACAATGATTTAAAATTCTAACCGCTTCAACACAATAATATATACCAAATAGTGTTGTGTGCCAAGTTTCGTGCAAAACAAACCAAGTTTGAACTAGTTTATGCGCAAAAGTGCCAAAAACGCTAAAAAACCCATAAAATCGCAACTTGATACGTAATTTCTAGCATATGACTATTATTTACAATTCTAACCACTTCAACACAATAATTTATACCAAATAGAATTGTGTGTCATGCATCATGCAAAAGAAACCAAGTTTGAGCAACTTTATGTGCAACAGTGCCAAAAACGCTTAAAAACTCTTAAAATCGCAACCTAACACGTAATTTCTAGCATATGACTATGATTTAAAATTCTAAACACTTCAACACAATAAATTATACCAAATAGAGTTGTGTGTCATGCATCATGCAAAAGAAATCAAGTTTGAGCTACTTTATGCGCAAAAGTGCCAAAAACGCTTAAAAACACTTAAAATCCCAATTGAACACGTAATTTCTAGCATACTATGATTAAAAATTCTAACCACTTCACCACAATAATAAATTCCAAATAGTGTTGTGTGCCAAGTTTCGTGAAAAACAAACCGTGTTTGAGCTACTTTATGCGCTAAAGTACCAAAAACGCTTAAAAACCCTTAAAATCGCAACTTAACACGTAATTTCTAGCATATGACTAAGATTTACAATTCAAACCACTTCAACACAATAATTTATACCAAATAGAGTTGTGTGCCATGTTTCGTGAAAAACAAACCGTGTTTGAGCTACTTTATGCGCAAAAGTGCCAAAAACGCTTAAAAACCCTTAAAATCGCAACTTAACACGTAACTTCTAGCATATGACTATGATTTACATTATACGCAAAAGTGCCAAAAACGCTTAAAAATTCTTAAAATCGCAATTTAACACATATTTTCTAGCATATGACTAGGATTTAAAATTCTTACCACTTCAACACAATAATAAATTCCAAATAGTGTTGTGTGCCAAGTTTCGTGCAAAACAAACCAAGTTTGAGCTACTTTATGCGCAAAAGTGTCACAAACGCTTAAAAACCCTTAAAATCATAACTTAACACTTAATTTCTAGCATATGACTAAGATTTACAATTCTAACTACTTCAACACAATAATTTATACCAAATAGAGTTATGTGTCATGTTTCATGCAAAACAAACCAAGTTTGAGCTACTTTATGTGCAAAAGTGCCAAAAACACTTTAAAATCCTTAAAATCGCAACTTAACACGTAATTTCTAGCATATGAATATGATTTAAAATTCTAACAACTTCATCAAAATAATATATACCGAATAGTGTTGTGTGTCAAGTTTCGTAGAAAATAAACAAAGTTTGTTTGAGCTACTTTATGCGCAAAAGTGCCAAAAACGCTTAAAATCGCAACATAACACGCAATTTATATCATATGTCTAGGATTTATAATTCTTACCACTTCAACACAATAATAAATTCCAAATAGTGTTGTGCGCCAAGTTTCGTGCAAAACAAACCAAGTTTGAGCTACTTTATGCGCAAAAGTACCAAAAATGCTTAAAAACCCTTAAAATCGCAACTTAACGAGAAATTTTTAGCATATGAATATGATTTACAAATCTTACCACTTCAACACAATAATAAATTACAAATAGTGTTGTGTGCGAAGTTTCGTGCAATACAAACCAAGTTTGAGCTACTTTATGTCCAAAAGTGCCAAAAACGCTTAAAAATCCTTAATTTCGCAACTTAACACGTAATTTCTAGCATAAGAATATGATTTAAAATTCTAACAACTTCAACAAAATAATATATACCGAATAGAGTTGTGTGTCATGCATCATGCAAATGAAATGAAGTTTGAGCTACATTATATGCAAAAGTGCCAAAAACGCTTAAAAACCCTTAAAATCACAACTTAACACATAATTTCTAGCATATGACTAGGATTTAAAATTCTTACCACTTCAACACAATAATATATTCCAAATAATGTTGTGTGCCAAGTTTCGTGCAAAAAAAACCAAGTTTGAGCTACTTGATGAGCAAAAGTGTCAAAAACGCTTAAATACCCTTAAAATCACAACTTAACACGTAATTTCTAGCATATGACTAAGATTTACAATTCGAACTACTTCAACACAATAATTTATACCACATAGAGTTGTGTGTCATGTTTCATGCAAAACAAACCAAGTTTGAGCTACTTTATGTCAAAAAGTGCCAAAAACGCTTAAAAATCCTGAAAATCGCAACTTAACACGTAATTTCTAGCATATGAATATGATTTAAAATTCTAACAACTTCAACAAAATAATATATACCGAATAGAGTTGTGTGTCATGCATCTTGCAAATGAAATGAAGTTTGAGCTACATTATATGCAAAAGTGTCAAAAACGCTTAAAAACTGTTAAAATCGCAATTTAACACATATTTTCTAGCATATGACTAGGATTTAAACTTCTTACCACTTCAACACAATAATAAATTCCAAATAGTGTTGTGCGCCATGTTTCGTGCAAAACAAACCAAGTTTGAGCTACTTTATGCGCAAAAGTGCCAAAAATGCTTAAAAACCCTTAAAATCGCAACTTAACGAGAAATTTTTAGCATATGAATATGATTTACAAATCTTACCACTTCAACACAATAATAAATTACAAATAGTGTTGTGTGCGAAGTTTCGTGCAATAAAAACCAAGTTTGAGCTACTTTATGTCCAAAAGTGCCAAAAACGCTTAAAAATCCTTAATTTCGCAACTTAACACGTAATTTCTAGCATAAGAATATGATTTAAAATTCTAACAACTTCAACAAAATAATATATACCGAATAGAGTTGTGTGTCATGCATCATGCAAATGAAATGAAGTTTGAGCTACATTATATGCAAAAGTGCCAAAAACGCTTAAAAACCCTTAAAATCACAACTTAACACGTAATTTCTAGCATATGACTAAGATTTACAATTCAAACCACTTCAACACAATAATTTATACCAAATAGAGTTGTGTGCCATGTTTCGTGAAAAACAAACCGTGTTTGAGCTACTTTATGCGCAAAAGTGCCAAAAACGCTTAAAAACCCTTAAAATCGCAACTTAACACGTAATTTCTAGCATATGACTATGATTTAAAATTCTAACCACTTCAACTCAATAATATATAGCAAATAGAGTTGTGTGTCAAGTTTCGTGCAAAACAAACCAAGTTTGAGCTACTTTATGCGCAAAAGTGCCAAAAACGCTTAAAAACCCTTAAAATCGCAACTTAACACGTAATTTCATGCGTATGACTATGAATTACAATTCTTACCACATCAACTCATTAATATATACCAAAAAGTGTTGTGTGTCAAGTTTTGTGCAAAACGAACCAAATTTGAGCTACTTTATGCCCAAAATTGCCAAAAACGCTTAAAAATCCTTAAAATCGCAACTTAACACGTAATTTCTAGCATATGACTATGATTTACAATTTTAACTACTTCAACACAATAAAATATACCAAATAGAGTTCTGGTCAAGTTTCGTGCCAAATAAACTAAGTTTGAGCTACTTTATGCGCAAAAATGCCAAAAACGCTTAAAATCCCTTAAAATTGCAACTTAGCATGTAATTTCTAGCATATGACTATGATTTATAGGGGTGTCAAACAGGTCGGGTTGGGTCATTTTCAGGTTCGGGTCATATATAAATGGGTCAATAGACCCTTGACCTGAACCTGACCCATTTAATTAAATGGGTCAAAAATTGAAACCCCGACCTGATTTGTAGTAGGTCGGGTCAACCTGCTAATGACCCATTTAACCTGCTTTTTTTTTCAGGTCATTAAACCCATATATTTCAGGTCATTTGACCCATATGACCCATTTGACCCAAATAGTTTAGATTCAATGGTATACAAATTTTGCGAAATCTTCTTAAATAAGAAATAAAGCTTTCATTCAATACAGTATTAACACAATACAGTATGCATAAATAAGATATTATTATCACTTTACATTACTTAACTTCAAAAGATTATACAAAAGATTATCAAAAGCTTTCATTCAAAAGATTATACAGTATACAATATATGTTGTAAAATAAGTTGTAAAATAAAAATAAAAAAAAAAAATTACCTGAAATGAGAAATCAAACCGATGAAGCCAAAACATATGAATCTTGCAAAAATTGGTCAGGAAACCAAAAAATGGAGTAAATAAAGAAAATAAGTATAGAATAATAGGAAGAAAGAATTGAGATATAATGAGGATTAAGAACAATGAACCCTAAATAACACAAAATCAAACACAAAAAATAGCAGTAACACAAACACAAAAAAATCAAACACAAAACAAAAAAATCGAACCCTAAATAACAATGAACATCAAAAAAAAATGGAGTAAACTGTTTACACAAACAGAAAAATCAAAAAAATCAAAAAAATCGATAAAAATGAAACAGAAAAATGAAAAAAAAAAACAATGAACATTAGTTCCAGCAAACACGAACACGAACACGAACCAAGAATTAAAGAGAGAAAATCAGTTCCAGCAATGAACATCAAAATCAAACACAAAAAAATCGAACACAATCCAAATCTAAAAACAATAAAATCGATAAAAAAAACAGAAAAATCGGACTTTTATGTGTTAATAATACTTACCTTGGTGCCGCAGAGAAGATGAAGGAGAACAGAAGAAGCTGCCGGAGAGAAGAGGAAGGAGAAGGTCTGAATCGCACAAAAGAGAGAAAAGGAAGGAGAAGAGGAAGTGACGAATGGAGGCGGAAATCGGGAAAATGGGAAATGTTTAGAAATTAGGGTTTTTTTTCGCTTTATTTAATCTTTGGTCTTTGGTCTCTTTGCCGCTTTGATTTTCAATTTCAATCAATGAGTTACTCTTTAGTCTTTATTTATGAAAATCTGAAATTTTCAATGGGTTATTAAATGGGTTAATATGGGTCGACCTGACCTTATTTAATAAATGGGTTAAACAGATTTTTTTCGGGTTTAAATATTCAACCTGAACCTAACCCATTTAATAAACAGATTAGGTCGGGTTGACCCATTTAATTAATTGGGTCAAAAATCTAAACCCAAACCCGCTAATTTCGGGTCGGTTTCAGATCAGGTTAGCAGGTCGGGTCAGCTTTTGCCAGCCCTAACTATGATTCAAATTTCTAACCACATCAACACAATAATATATACCAAACAGTGTAGTGTGTCAAGTTTCGTGCAAAACAAACCAAGTTTGAGCTACTTTATGCGCAAAAGTGCCAAAAACGCTTTAAAACCATTAACATCACAACTTAACACGTAATTTCTAGCATATGACGATGATTTACAATTCTTACCACTTCAACACAATAATAAATTCCAAATAGTGTTGTATGCCAAGTTTCGTGCAATACAAACCAAGTTTGAGCTATTTTTTGCGCAAAACTGCTAAAAACGCTTAAAAACCCTTAAAATCGTAACTTAACACGTAATTTCTAGCATATGACTATGATTTAAAATTCTTACCACTTCAATACAATAATAAATTCCAAATAGTGTTGTGTGCCAAGTTTCATGAAAAACAAACCGTGTTTGAGCTACTTAATGCGCAAAAGTGCCAAAAACGCTTAAAAACCCTTAAAATCGCAACTTAACACGTAATTTCTAGCATATGACTAGGATTTAAAATTCTTACCACTTCAACACAATAATAAATTCCAAATAGTGTTGTGTGCCAAGTTTTGTGCAAAACAAACCAAGTTTGAGCTACTTTATGCGCAAAAGTGTCAAAAACGCTTAAAAACCCTTAAAATCGCAACTTAACACGTAATTTCTAGCATATAACTAAGATTTACAATTATAACTTTTTCAACACAATAATTTATACCAAATAGAGTTGTGTGTCATGTTTCATGCAAAACAAACCAAGTTTGAGATACTTTATGTGCAAAAGTTTCCAAAAACGCTTAAAAACCCTAAAAATCGCAACTTAACACGTAATTTCTAACATATGACTATGATTTACAATTCAAACCACTTCAACACAATAATGTATGCCAAATAGTGTTGTCTGCCATGTTTCGTGCAAAACAAACCAAGTCTGAGCTACTTTATGCGCAAAAGTGCAAAAAACGCTTAAAAACCCTTAAAATCGCAACATAACATGTAATTTCTAGCATATGACTAGGATTTACAACTATTACCACTTCAACACAATAATAAATTCCAAATAGTGATGTGTGCCAAGTTTCGTGCAAAACAAACCAAGTTTGAGCTACTTTATGCGCACAAGTGCCAAAAACGCTTAAAAACCCTTAAAATCGCAACTTAACACGTAAATTTTAGCATATGACTACGATTTAAAATTCTAACCACTTCAACACATTAATATATACCAAATAGAGTTGTGTGTCAAGTTTCGTGCAAAACAAACAAAGTTTGAGCTACTTTATGCGCAAAAGTGCCAAAAATGCTTAAAAACCCATAAAATAGCAACTTAACACGTAATTTCTAGAATATGACTATGATTTAAAATTCTTACCAATTCAACACAATAATAAATTCTAAATAGTGTTGTGTGCCACGTTTCGTGAAAAACAAACCGTGTGTGAGCTACTTTATGCGCAAAAGTGCCAAAAACGCTCAAAAACCCTTAAAATTGCAAGTTAACACGTAATATCTAGCATATGACTATGATTTTCAATTATAACCACTTCAACACAATAATTTATACCAAATAGAGTTGTGTGTCTTGCATCATGCAAATGAAACAAAGTTTAAGCTACTTTATGTGCAAAAGTGCCAAAAATGCTTAAAAACCCTTAAAATCGTAACTTAACACGTAATTTCTAGCATATGACTAGTATTTACAATTCTTACCACTTCAACACAATAATAAATTTCAAATAGTGTTGTGTGCCAAGTTTCGTGCAAAACAAACCAAGTTTGAACTACTTTATGTGCAAAAGTGCCAAAAATGCTAAAAAACCCTTAAAATCATAACTTAACACGTAATTTCTAGCATATGACTAGTATTTACAATTCTTACCACTTCAACACTATAATAAATTTCAAATAGTGTTGTGTGCCAAGTTTCGTGCAAAACAAACCAAGTTTGAGCTACTTTATGCGCAAAAGTGCCAAAAATGCTAAAAAACCCTTAAAATCGCAACTTAACACGTAATTTCTAGCATATTACTATGATATAAAATTCTAACCACTTCAACACAATAATTTATATATACCAGATAGAGTTTTGTGTCATGCATCATGCAAAAGAAACCAAGTTTGAGCTACTTTATGTGCAAAAGTGCCAAAAACGCTTAAAAACCCTTAAAATCGCAAGTTAACACGTAATTTATAGCATATGACTAGTATTTAGAATTCTTACCACTTCAAGACAATAATAAATTCCAAATAGTGTTGTGTGCCAAGTTTCGTGCAAAATAAAAAAGGTTTGAGCTACTTTATGCGCGAAAGTGTCAAAAACGCTTAAAAACCCTTAAAATCGCAACTTAACACGTAATTTCATGCATATGACTATTATTTACAATTCTAACAACTTCAACAAAATAATATATACCAAATAGGGTTGTGCGTCAAGTTTCGTGCAAAACAAACCATGTTTGAGCTACTTTATGCGCAAAAGTGTCAGAAACGCTTAAAAACCCTTAAAATCGTAACTTAACACGTAATTTCTAGCATATAACTATGATTTAAAATTCTAACCACTTCAACTCAATAATATATACCAAATAGAGTTGTGTGTCAAGTTTCGTGCAAAACAAACAAAGTTTGAGCTACTTTATGCGCAAAAGTTTCCCAAAACGCTTAAAAAACCCTTAAAATCGCAACTTAACACGTAATTTCAAGCGTATGACTATGATTTTCAATTCTTACCACTTCAACTGAATAATATATACGAAAAAGAGTTGTGTGTCATGTTTCGTGCAAAACAAACCAAATTTGAGCTACTTTATGCCCAAAATTGCCAAAACGCTATAAACCCTTAAAATCGCAACATAACACGTAATTTCTAGCATATGACTATGATTTACAATTCTAACCACTTCAACACAATAATATATACCAAATAGAGTTCTGGTCAAGTTTCGTGCCAAATAAAGTAAGTTTGAGCTAATTTATGCGCAAAAGTGCCAAAAACGCTTAAAAACCCTTAAAATCACAACTTAGCATGTAATTTCTAACATATGACTATGATTCAAATTTCTAACCACATCAACACAATAATATATACCAAATAGTGTAGTGTGTCAAGTTCGTGCAAAACAAACCAAGTTTGAGCTACTTTATGCGCAAAAGTGCCGAAAATGCTTAAAAACCATTAACATCACAACTTAACACGTAATTTCTAGCATATGACTATGATTTACAATTCGTACCACTTCAACACAATAATAAATTCCAAATAGTGTTGTGTGCCAAGTTTCGTGCAATACAAACCAAGTTTGAGCTATTTTTTGCGCAAAACTACCAAAAACGCTTAAAAACCCTTAAAATCGTAACTTAACACGTAATTTCTAACATATGACTATGATTTAAAATTCTTACCACTTCAACACAATAATAAATTCCAAATAGTGTTGTGTGCCACGTTTCATGAAAAACAAACCGTGTTTGAGCTACTTAATGAGCAAAAGTGCCAAAAACGCTTAAAAAACCCTTAAAATCGCAACTTAACACGTAATTTCTATCATATGACTATGATTTACAATTCTAACCACTTCAACACAAAATTTTATACCAAATAGAGTTGTGTGTCATGCATTTTGCAAAAGAAACTAAGTTTGAGCTACATTATATGCAAAAGTGCAAAAAATGCTTAAAAACCCTTAAAATCGCAACTTAACACGTAATTTCTAGCATATGACTAGGATTTAAAATTCTTACCACTTCAACACAATAATAAATTTCAAATAGTGTTATGTGCCAAGTTTTATGCAAAACAAACCAAGTTTGAGCTACTTTATGCGCAAAAGTGTAAAAAACGCTTAAAAACCCTTAAAATCGCAACTTAACACGTAATTTCTAGCATATGACTAAGATTTACAATTCTAACTTCTTCAACACATTAATTTATACCAAATTGAATTGTGTGTCATGTTTCATGCAAAACAAACCAAGTTTAAGCTACTTTATGTGCAAAAGTTTCCCAAAACGCTTAAAAACCCTTAAAATCGCAACTTAACACGTAATTTCAAGCGTATGACTATGATTTACAATTCTTACCACTTCAACTCAATAATATATACCAAAAAGAGTTGTGTGTCAAGTTTCGTTCAAAACAAACCAAATTTGAGCTACTTTATGCCCAAAATTGCCAAAAACGCTTAAAAACCCTTAAAATCTCAACTTAACACGTAATTTCAAGCATATGACTATGATTTACAATTCTAACCACTTCAACACAATAATATATACCAAATAGAGTTGTGGTCAAGTTTCGTGCCAAATAAACTAAGTTTGAGCTACTTTATGCGCAAAAGTGCCAAAAACGCTAAAAAAACCCTTAAAATCGCAACTTAGCATGTAATTTCTAGCATATGACTGTGATTCAAATTTCTAACCACATCAA
>NC_080048.1:21304111-21340023 GCF_026212465.1 Amaranthus tricolor
TGCCAAGTTTCGTCCAAAACAAACCATGTTTGAGGTACTTTATGCGCAAAAGTGTCAAAAGCGCTTAAAAAACCCTTAAAATCGCAACTTAACACGTAATTTCTTGCATATGACAATGATTTACAATTCTAACCACTTCAACACAATAATATATACCAAATAGAGTTGTGGGTTAAGTTTCGTGCCAAATAAACTAAGTTTGAGCTACTTTATGCGCAAAAGTGCCAAAAACGCTAAAAAAACCCTTAAAATCGCAACTTAGCATGTAATTTCTAGCATATGACTGTGATTCAAATTTCTAACCACATCAACACATTAATATATACCAAACAGTGTAGTGTGTCAAGTTTCGTCCAAATCAAACCAAGTTTGAGCTACTTTATGCGCAAAAGTGCCAAAAACGCTTAAAAACCCTTAAAATCGCAACTTAACACGTAATTTCTAGCATATGATTATGATTTACAATTCTAACCACTTGAACACAATAATTTTACATCAAATAGAGTTGTGTGTCATGCATCATGCAAAAGAAACCATGTTTGAGCTACATTATATGCAAAAGTACAAAAAAAGCTTAAAAACCCTTAAAATCGTAACTTCACACGTAATTTCTAGCATATGCCTAGGATTTAAAATTCTTACAACTTCAACACAATAATAAATTCCAAATAGTGTTTTGTGCCAAGTTTTCGTCCAAAACAAACCATGTTTGAGGTACTTTATGCGCAAAAGTGTCAAAAAACGGTTAAAAACCCTTAAAATCGCAACTTAACACGTAATTTCTAGCATATGACAAGGATTTACAATTCTAACCACATCAACACAATATTATATACCAAACAGTGTAGTGTGTCAAGTTTCGTGCAAAACAAACCAAGTTTGAGCTACTTTATGCGCAAAAGTGCCAAAAAACGCTAAAAAAATCCTTAAAATCACAACTTAACACGTAATTTCTAGCATATGACTATAATTTACAATTATTACAACTTCAACACAATAATAAATTCAAATAGTGTTGTGTGCCAAGTTTCATGCCAAACAAACCATGTATGAGCTACTTTTTGCGCAAAAGTGCCGAAAACACTTAAAAAACCCTTAAAATCGCAACTTAACACGTATTTTCAAGCGTATGACTATAATTTACAATTCTTACCACTTCAACTCAATAATATATACCAAAAAGAGTTGTGTGTCAAGTTTCGTGCAAAACAAACCAAATTTGAGCTACTTTATGCCCAAAATTGCCAAAAACGCTTAAAAAACCCTTAAAATCTCAACTTAACACGTAATTTCTAGCATATGACTATGATTTACAATTCTAACCACTTCAACACAATAATATATACCAAATAGAGTTGTGGTTAGTTTCGTGCCAAATAAACTAAGTTTGAGCTACTTTATGCGCAAAAGTGCCAAAAACGCTAAAAAACCCTTAAAATCGCAACTTAGCATGTAATTTCTAGCATATGACTGTGATTCAAATTTCTAACCACATCAACACATTAATATATACCAAACAGTGTAGTGTGTCAAGTTTCGTCCAAATCAAACCAAGTTTGAGCTACTTTATGCGCAAAAGTGCCAAAAAACGCTTAAAAATCATTAGAATCACAACTTAACACGTAATTTCTAGCATATGACTATGATTTACAATTATTACAACTTCAACACAATAATAATTTCAAATAGGTGTTGTGTGCCAAGTTTCATGCAAAACAAACCCATGTTTGAGCTACTTTTTTGCGCAAAAGTGCCAAAAACGCTTAAAACCCTTAAAATCGCAACTTAACACGTAATTTCTAGCATATGACTATGATTTACAATGATAACTTCTTCAACACAATAATATATACCAAATAGAGTTGTGGTCAAGTTTCGTGCAAAACAAACCAAGTTTGAGCTACTTTATGCGCAAAAGTGCCAAAAAACGCTTAAAAAACCCTTAAAATCGCAACTTAACTCGTAATTTCTAGCATGTGACTATGATTTACATTTCTTACCACTTCAACTCAATAATATATACCAAATATAGTTGTGTGTCAAGTTTCGTGCAAAACAAAACAAAGTTTTGAGCTACTTTATGCGCAAAATTGCCAAAAACGCTTAAAAACCCTTAAAATCGCAACTTAACACGTAATTTCTAGCATATGACTATGATTTACAATTCTAACCACTTCAACACAATAATATATACCAAATAGAGTTGTGGTCAAGTTTCGTGCAAAATAAACTAAGTTTGAGCTACTTTATGCGCAAAAGTGCCAAAAACGCTTAAAAAACCCTTAAAATCGCAACTTAAACACGTAATTTCTAGCATATGATATGATTTACAATTCTAACCACTTCAACACAATAATTTATACCAAATACAGTTGTGTGTCATGCATCATGCAAAAGAAACCATGTTTGAGCTACATTATATGCAAAAGTGCCAAAAACGCTTAAAAACCCATAAAATCATAACTAAACACGTAATTTCTAGCATATGCCTAGGATTTAAAATTCTTACAACTTCAACACAATAATAAATTCCAAATAGTGTTTTGTGCCAAGTTTCGTCCAGAACAAACCAAGTTTGAGGTACTTTATGCGCAAAAGTGTCAAAAACGCTTAAAAAACCCTTAAAATCGCAACTTAACACGTAATTTCTAGCATATGACAATGATTTACAATTCTAACCACATCAACACAATATTATATACCAAACAGTGTAGTGTGTCAAGTTTCGTGCAAAACAAACCAAGTTTGAGCTACTTTATGCGCAAAAGTGCCAAAAACGCTAAAAAATATTTAAAATCACAACTTAACATGTAATTTCTAGCATATGACTATGATTTACAATTATTACAACTTCAAACACAATAATAAATTCAAATAGTGTTGTGTGCCAAGTTTCATGCCAAACAAACAAAGTATGAGCTACTTTTTGCGCAAAAGTGCCAAAAACACTTAAAAACCCTTAAAATCGCAACTTAACACGTAATTTCTAGCATATGACTATGATTTACAATTCTAACCACTTCAACACAATAATAAATACCAAATAGAGTTGTTGTCAAGTTTCGTGCCAAATAAACTAAGTTTGAGCTACTTTATGCGCAAAAGTGCCAAAAACGCTTAAAAACCCTTAAAATCCGCAACTTAACACGTAATTTCTAGCATATGATTATGATTTACAATTCTAACCACTTCAACACAATATTTATACCAAATACAGTTGTGTGTCATGCATCATGCAAAAGAAACCATGTTTGAGCTACATTATATGCAAAAGTGCCAAAAACGCTTAAAAAACCCATAAAATCATAACTTAACACGTAATTTCTAGCATATGCCTAGGATTTAAAATTCTTACAACTTCAAACAATTATAAATTCCAAATAGTGTTTTGTGCCAAGTTTCGTCCAAAACAAACCAAGTTTGAGGTACTTTATGCGCAAAAGTGTCAAAAACGCTTAAAAACCCTTAAAATCGCAACTTAACACGTAATTTCTAGCATATGACAGTGATTTACAATTCTAACCACATCAACACAATATTATATACCAAACAGTGTAGTGTGTCAAGTTTCGTGCAAAACAAACCAAGTTTGAGCTACTTTATGCGCAAAAGTGCTAAAACGCTTAAAAAATCCTTAAAATCACAACTTAACATGTAATTTCTAGCATATGACTATGATTTACAATTATTACAACTTCAACACAATAATAAATTCAAATAGTGTTGTGTGCCAAGTTTCATGCCAAACAAACCATGTATGAGCTACTTTTTGCGCAAATGTGCCAAAAACACTAAAAAAACCCTTAAAAATCGCAACTTAACACGTAATTTCTAGCATATAGACTATGATTTACAATTCTAACCACTTCAACACAATAATATATACCAAATAGAGTTTGTGGTCAAGTTTCGTGCCAAATAAACTAAATTTGAGCTACTTTATGCGCAAAAGTGCCAAAAAACGCTTAAAAACCCTTAAAATCGCAACTTAACACGTAATTTCTAGCATATGATTATGATTTACAATTCTAACCACTTGAACACAATAATTTACATCAAATAGAGTTGTGTGTCATGCATCATGCAAAAGAAACCATGTTTGAGCTACATTATATGCAAAAGTACAAAAAAAAGCTTAAAAACCCTTAAAATCGTAACTTCACACGTAATTTCTAGCATATGCCTAGGATTTAAAATTCTTACAACTTCAACACAATAATAAATTCCAAATAGTGTTTTGTGCCAAGTTTCGTCCAAAACAAACCATGTTTGAGGTACTTTAATGCGCAAAAGTGTCAAAAACGGTTAAAAACCCTTAAAATCGCAACTTAACACGTAATTTCTAGCATATGACAAGGATTTACAATTCTAACCACATCAACACAATATTATATACCAAACAGTGTAGTGTGTCAAGTTTCGTGCAAAACAAACCAAGTTTGAGCTACTTTATGCGCAAAAGTGCCAAAAACGCTAAAAAATCCTTAAAATCACAACTTAACACGTAATTTCTAGCATATGACTATAATTTACAATTATTACAACTTCAACACAATAATAAATTCAAATAGTGTTGTGTGCCCAAGTTTCATGCCAAACAAACCATGTATTGAGCTACTTTTTGCGCAAAAGTGCCGAAAACACTTAAAAACCCTTAAAATCGCAACTTAACACGTATTTTCAAGCGTATGACTATAATTTACAATTCTTACCACTTCAACTCAATAATATATACCAAAAAGAGTTGTGTGTCAAGTTTCGTGCAAAACAAACCAAATTTGAGCTACTTTATTGCCCAAAATTGCCAAAAAACGCTTAAAAACCCTTAAAATCTCAACTTAACACGTAATTTCTAGCATATGACTATGATTTACAATTCTAACCACTTCAACACAATAATATATACCAAATAGAGTTGTGGTTAAGTTTCGTGCCAAATAAACTAAGTTTGAGCTACTTTATGCGCAAAAGTGCCAAAAAACGCTAAAAAACCCCTTAAAAATCGCAACTTAGCATGTAATTTCTAGCATATGACTGTGATTCAAATTTCTAACCACATCAACACATTAATATATACCAAACAGTGTAGTGTGTCAAGTTTCGTCCAAATCAAACCAAGTTTGAGCTACTTTAATGCGCAAAAGTGCCAAAAACGCTTAAAAATCATTAGAATCACAACTTAACACGTAATTTCTAGCATATGACTATGATTTACAATTATTACAACTTCAACACAATAATAATTTCAAATAGTGTTGTGTGCCAAGTTTCATGCAAAACAAACCATGTTTGAGCTACTTTTTGCGCAAAAGTGCCAAAAACGCTTAAAAACCCTTAAAATCGCAACTTAAACACGTAATTTCTAGCATATGACTATGATTTACAATGATAACTTCTTCAACACAATAATATATACCAAATAGAGTTGTGGTCAAGTTTCGTGCAAAACAAACCAAGTTTGAGCTACTTTATGCGCAAAAGTGCCAAAAACGCTTAAAAACCCTTAAAATCGCAACTTAACTCGTAATTTCTAGCATGTGACTATGATTTACATTTCTTACCACTTCAACTCAATAATATATACCAAATATAGTTGTGTGTCAAGTTTCGTGCAAAACAAACAAAGTTTTGAGCTACTTTATGCGCAAAATTGCGAAAAACGCTTAAAAACCCTTAAAATCGCAACTTAACACGTAATTTCTAGCATATGACTATGATTTACAATTCTAACCACTTCAACACAATAATATATACCAAATAGAGTTGTGGTCAAGTTTCGTGCAAAATAAACTAAGTTTGAGCTACTTTATGCGCAAAAGTGCCAAAAACGCTTAAAAACCCTTAAAATCGCAACTTAACACGTAATTTCTAGCATATGATTATGATTTACAATTCTAACCACTTCAACACAATAATTTATACCAAATACAGTTGTGTGTCATGCATCATGCAAAAGAAACCATGTTTGAGCTACATTATATGCAAAAGTGCCAAAAACGCTTAAAAACCCATAAAATCATAACTAAACACGTAATTTCTAGCATATGCCTAGGATTTAAAATTCTTACAACTTCAACACAATAATAAATTCCAAATAGTGTTTTGTGCCAAGTTTCGTCCAGAACAAACCAAGTTTGAGGTACTTTATGCGCAAAAGTGTCAAAAACGCTTAAAAACCCTTAAAATCGCAACTTAACACGTAATTTCTAGCATATGACAATGATTTACAATTCTAACCACATCAACACAATATTATATACCAAACAGTGTAGTGTGTCAAGTTTCGTGCAAAACAAACCAAGTTTGAGCTACTTTATGCGCAAAAGTGCCAAAAACGCTAAAAAATCCTTAAAATCAGAACTTAACACGTAATTTCTAGCATATGACTATAATTTACAATTATTACAACTTCAACACAATAATAAATTCAAATAGTGTTGTGTGCCAAGTTTCATGCCAAACAAACCATGTATGAGCTACTTTTTGCGCAAAAGTGCCAAAAACACTTAAAAACCCTTAAAATCGCAACTTAACACGTAATTTCTAGCATATGACTATGATTTACAATTCTAACCACTTCAACACAATAATATATACCAAATAGAGTTGTTGTCAAGTTTCGTGCCAAATAAACTAAGTTTGAGCTACTTTATGAGCAAAAGTGCAGAAAACGCTTAAAAACCCTTAAAATCGCAACTTAACACGTAATTTCTAGCATATGATTATGATTTAAAATTCTAACCACTTCAACACAATAATTTATACCAAATACAGTTGTGTGTCATGCATCATGCAAAAGAAACCATGTTTGAGCTACATTGTATGCAAAAGTGCCAAAAACGCTTAAAAACCCATAAAATCATAACTTAACACGTAATTTCTAGCATATGCCTAGGATTTAAAATTCTTACAACTTCAAACAATTATAAATTCCAAATAGTGTTTTGTGCTAAGTTTCGTCCAAAACAAACCAAGTTTGAGGTACTTTATGCGCAAAAGTGTCAAAAACGCTTAAAAACCCTTAAAATCGCAACTTAACACGTAATTTCTAGCATATGACAGTGATTTACAATTCTAACCACATCAACACAATATTATATACCAAACAGTGTAGTGTGTCAAGTTTCGTGCAAAACAAACCAAGTTTGAGCTACTTTATGCGCAAAAGTGCTAAAAACGCTAAAAAATCCTTAAAATCACAACTTAACATGTAATTTCTAGCATATGACTATGATTTACAATTATTACAACTTCAACACAATAATAAATTCAAATAGTGTTGTGTGCCAAGTTTCATGCCAAACAAACCATGTATGAGCTACTTCTTGCGCAAAAGTGCCAAAAACACTTAAAAACCCTTAAAATCGAAACTTAACACGTAATTTCTAGCATATGACTATGATTTACAATTCTAACCACTTCAACACAATAATATATACCAAATAGAGTTGTGGTCAAGTTTCGTGCAAAATAAACTAAGTTTGAGCTACTTTATGCGCAAAAGTGCCAAAAACGCTTAAAAACCCTTAAAATCGCAACTTAACACGTAATTTCTAGCATATGACTATGATTTACAATTCTAACCACTTCAACACAATAATAAATACCAAATAGAGTTGTTGTCAAGTTTCGTGCCAAATAAACTAAGTTTGAGCTACTTTATGCGCAAAAGTGCCAAAAACGCTTAAAAACCCTTAAAATCGCAACTTAACACGTAATTTCTAGCATATGATTATGATTTACAATTCTAACCACTTCAACACAATATTTATACCAAATACAGTTGTGTGTCATGCATCATGCAAAAGAAACCATGTTTGAGCTACATTATATGCAAAAGTGCCAAAAACGCTTAAAAACCCATAAAATCATAACTTAACACGTAATTTCTAGCATATGCCTAGGATTTAAAATTCTTACAACTTCAAACAATTATAAATTCCAAATAGTGTTTTGTGCCAAGTTTCGTCCAAAACAAACCAAGTTTGAGGTACTTTATGCGCAAAAGTGTCAAAAACGCTTAAAAACCCTTAAAATCGCAACTTAACACGTAATTTCTAGCATATGACAGTGATTTACAATTCTAACCACATCAACACAATATTATATACCAAACAGTGTAGTGTGTCAAGTTTCGTGCAAAACAAACCAAGTTTGAGCTACTTTATGCGCAAAAGTGCTAAAACGCTAAAAAATCCTTAAAATCACAACTTAACATGTAATTTCTAGCATATGACTATGATTTACAATTATTACAACTTCAACACAATAATAAATTCAAATAGTGTTGTGTGCCAAGTTTCATGCCAAACAAACCATGTATGAGCTACTTTTTGCGCAAATGTGCCAAAAACACTAAAAAACCCTTAAAATCGCAACTTAACACGTAATTTCTAGCATATGACTATGATTTACAATTCTAACCACTTCAACACAATAATATATACCAAATAGAGTTGTGGTCAAGTTTCGTGCCAAATAAACTAAATTTGAGCTACTTTATGCGCAAAAGTGCCAAAAACGCTTAAAAACCCTTAAAATCGCAACTTAACACGTAATTTCTAGCATATGATTATGATTTACAATTCTAACCACTTGAACACAATAATTTACATCAAATAGAGTTGTGTGTCATGCATCATGCAAAAGAAACCATGTTTGAGCTACATTATATGCAAAAGTACAAAAAAAGCTTAAAAACCCTTAAAATCGTAACTTCACACGTAATTTCTAGCATATGCCTAGGATTTAAAATTCTTACAACTTCAACACAATAATAAATTCCAAATAGTGTTTTGTGCCAAGTTTCGTCCAAAACAAACCATGTTTGAGGTACTTTATGCGCAAAAGTGTCAAAAACGGTTAAAAACCCTTAAAATCGCAACTTAACACGTAATTTCTAGCATATGACAAGGATTTACAATTCTAACCACATCAACACAATATTATATACCAAACAGTGTAGTGTGTCAAGTTTCGTGCAAAACAAACCAAGTTTGAGCTACTTTATGCGCAAAAGTGCCAAAAACGCTAAAAAATCCTTAAAATCACAACTTAACACGTAATTTCTAGCATATGACTATAATTTACAATTATTACAACTTCAACACAATAATAAATTCAAATAGTGTTGTGTGCCAAGTTTCATGCCAAACAAACCATGTATGAGCTACTTTTTGCGCAAAAGTGCCGAAAACACTTAAAAACCCTTAAAATCGCAACTTAACACGTATTTTCAAGCGTATGACTATAATTTACAATTCTTACCACTTCAACTCAATAATATATACCAAAAAGAGTTGTGTGTCAAGTTTCGTGCAAAACAAACCAAATTTGAGCTACTTTATGCCCAAAATTGCCAAAAACGCTTAAAAACCCTTAAAATCTCAACTTAACACGTAATTTCTAGCATATGACTATGATTTACAATTCTAACCACTTCAACACAATAATATATACCAAATAGAGTTGTGGTTAAGTTTCGTGCCAAATAAACTAAGTTTGAGCTACTTTATGCGCAAAAGTGCCAAAAACGCTAAAAAACCCTTAAAATCGCAACTTAGCATGTAATTTCTAGCATATGACTGTGATTCAAATTTCTAACCACATCAACACATTAATATATACCAAACAGTGTAGTGTGTCAAGTTTCGTCCAAATCAAACCAAGTTTGAGCTACTTTATGCGCAAAAGTGCCAAAAACGCTTAAAAAATCATTAGAATCACAACTTAACACGTAATTTCTAGCATATGACTATGATTTACAATTATTACAACTTCAACACAATAATAATTTCAAATAGTGTTGTGTGCCAAGTTTCATGCAAAACAAACCATGTTTGAGCTACTTTTTGCGCAAAAGTGCCAAAAACGCTTAAAAACCCTTAAAATCGCAACTTAACACGTAATTTCTAGCATATGACTATGATTTACAATGATAACTTCTTCAACACAATAATATATACCAAATAGAGTTGTGGTCAAGTTTCGTGCAAAACAAACCAAGTTTGAGCTACTTTATGCGCAAAAGTGCCAAAAACGCTTAAAAACCCTTAAAATCGCAACTTAACTCGTAATTTCTAGCATGTGACTATGATTTACATTTCTTACCACTTCAACTCAATAATATATACCAAATATAGTTGTGTGTCAAGTTTCGTGCAAAACAAACAAAGTTTTGAGCTACTTTATGCGCAAAATTGCCAAAAACGCTTAAAATCCCTTAAAATCGCAACTTAACACGTAATTTCTAGCATATGACTATGATTTACAATTCTAACCACTTCAACACAATAATATATACCAAATAGAGTTTTGGTCAAGTTTCGTGCCAAATAAACTAAGTTTGAGCTACTTTATGCGCAAAAGTGCAAAAAAACGCTTAAAAAACCCTTAAAATCGCAACTTAACACGTAATTTCTAGCATATGATTATGATTTACAATTCTAACCACTTCAACACAATAATTTACACCATATAGAGTTGTGTGTCATGCATCATGCAAAAGAAACCATGTTTGAGTTACATTATATGCAAAAGTGCCAAAAACGCTTAAAAACCCTTAAAATCGTAACTTCACACGTAATTTCTAGCATATGCCTAGGATTTAAATTTCTTACAACTTCAACACAATAATAAATTCCAAATAGTGTTGTCTTCCAAGTTTCGTGCAAAACAAACCAAGTTTGAGCTACTTTTTGCGCAAAAGTGCCAAAAACGCTAAAAAATCCTTAAAATCACAACTTAACACGTAATTTCTAGCATATGACTATGATTTGCAATTCTGACCACTTTAACACAACAATATATACCTAATAGAGTTGTGGTCAGTTTTCGTGCAAAATAAACTAAGTTTGAGCTAATTTATGCGCAAAAGTGCCAAAAACGCTTAAAAACCCTTAAATTCGCAACTTAACACGTAATTTCTAGCATATCACTATGATTTAAAATTCTAACCACTTCAACTCAATAATATATACCAAATAGAGTTGTGTGTCAAGTTTCGTGCAAAACATACCAAGTTTGAGCTATTTTATGCGCAAAAGTGGCAAAAACGCTTAAAAACCCTTAAAATCGCAACTTAACACGTAATTTCTAGCATGTGACTATAATTTACATTTCTTACCACTTCAACTCAATAATATATACCAAATATAATTGTGTGTCATGTTTCGTGCAAAACAAACAAAGTTTGAGCTACTTTACGCGCAAAATTGCCAAAAACACTTAAAAACCCTTAAAATCGCAACTTAACACGTAATTTCTAGCATATGACTATGATTTACAATTCTAACCACTTCAACACAATAATATATACCAAATAGAGTTGTGGTCAAGTTTCGTGCCAAATAAACTAAGTTTGAGCTACTTTATGCGCAAAAGTGCCAAAAACGCTTAAAAAACCCTTAAAATCGCAACTTAACACGTAATTTCTAGCATATGATTATGATTTACAATTCTAACCACTTCAACACAATAATTTATACCAAATACAGTTGTGTGTCATGCATCATGCAAAAGAAACCATGTTTGAGCTACATTATATGCAAAAGTGCCAAAAACGCTTAAAAACCCTTAAAATCGTAACTTCACACGTAATTTCTAGCATATGCCTAGGATTTAAATTTTTTACAACTTCAACACAATAATAAATTCCAAATAGTGTTGTCTTCCAAGTTTCGTGCAAAACAAACCAAGTTTGAGCTACTTTTTGCGCAAAAGTGCCAAAAACGCTTAAAAACCCTTAAAATCGCAACTTAACACGTAATTTCTAGCATATGACTATGATTTGCAATTCTGACCACTTCAACACAACAATATATACCTAATAAAGTTGTGGTCAGTTTTCGTGCAAAATAAACTAAGTTTGAGCTAATTTATGCGCAAAAGTGCCAAAAACGCTTAAAAACCCTTAAAATCGCAACTTAACATGTAATTTCTAGCATATGACAATGATTTACAATTCTAACCTCATCAACACAATATTATATACCAAACAGTGTAGTGTGTCAAGTTTCGTGCAAAACAAACCAAGTTTGAGCTACTTTATGCGCAAAAGTGCCAAAAACGCTAAAAAATCCTTAAAATCACAACTTAACACGTAATTTCTAGCATATGACTATGATTTACAATTATTACAACTTCAACACAATAATAAATTCAAATAGTGTTTTGTGCCAAGTTTCATGCCAAACAAACCATGTATGAGCTACTTTTTGCGCAAAAGTGCCAAAAACACTTAAAACCCTTAAAATCGCAACTTAACACGTAATTTCTAGCATATGACTATGATTTACAATTCTAACCACTTCAGCACAATAATATATACCAAATAGAGTTGTGGTCAAGTTTCGTGCCAAATAAACTAAGTTTAAGCTACTTTATGCGCAAAAGTGCCAAAAACGCTTAAAAACCCTTAAAATCGCAACTTAACACGTAATTTCTAGCATATGATTATGATTTACAATTCTAACCACTTCAACACAATAATTTACATCAAATAGAGTTGTGTGTCATGCATCATGCAAAAGAAACCATGTTTGAGCTACATTATATGCAAAAGTACAAAAAAAGCTTAAAAACCCTTAAAATCGTAACTTCACACGTAATTTCTAGCATATGCCTAGGATTTAAAATTATTACAACTTCAACACAATAATGAATTCCAAATAGTGTTTTGTGCCAAGTTTCGTCCAAAACAAACCAAGTTTGAGGTACTTTATGCGCAAAAGTGTCAAAAAAGCTTAAAAACCCTTAAAATCGCAACTTAACACGTAATTTCTAGCATATGACAGTGATTTACAATTCTAACCACATCAACACAATATTATATACCAAACAGTGTAGTGTGTCAAGTTTCGTGCAAAACAAACTAAGTTTGAGCTACTTTATGCGCAAAAGTGCCAAAAACGCTAAAAAATCCTTAAAATCACAACTTAACACGTAATTTCTAGCATATGACTATGATTTACAATTATTACAACTTCAACACAATAATAAATTCAAATAGTGTTGTGTGCCAAGTTTCATGCCAAACAAACCATGTATAAGCTACTTTTTGCGCAAAAGTGCCAAAAACACTTAAAAACCCTTAAAATCGCAACTTAACACGTAATTTCTAGCATATGACTATGATTTACAATTCTAACCACTTCAGCACAATAATATATACCAAATAGAGTTGTGGTCAAGTTTCGTGCCAAATAAACTAAGTTTAAGCTACTTTATGCGCAAAAGCGCCAAAAACGCTTAAAAACCCTTAAAATCGCAACTTAACACGTAATTTCTAGCATATGATTATGATTTACAATTCTAACCACTTCAACACAATAATTTACATCAAATAGAGTTGTGTGTCATGCATCATGCAAAAGAAACCATGTTTGAGCTACATTATATGCAAAAGTACAAAAAAAGCTTAAAAACCCTTAAAATCGTAACTTCACACGTAATTTCTAGCATATGCCTAGGATTTAAAATTATTACAACTTCAACACAATAATAAATTCCAAATAGTGTTTTGTGCCAAGTTTCGTCCAAAACAAACCAAGTTTGAGGTACTTTATGCGCAAAAGTGTCAAAAGCGCTTAAAAACCCTTAAAATCGCAACTTAACACGTAATTTCTAGCATATGACAATGATTTACAATTCTAACCACATCAACACAATATTATATACCAAACAGTGTAGTGTGTCAAGTTTCGTGCAAAACAAACCAAGTTTGAGCTACTTTATGCGCAAAAGTGCCAAAAACGCTAAAAAATCCTTAAAATCACAACTTAACACGTAATTTCTAGCATATGACTATGATTTACAATTATTACAACTTCAACACAATAATAAATTCAAATAGTGTTGTGTGCCAAGTTTCATGCCAAACAAACCATGTATGAGCTACTTTTTGCGCAAAAGTGCCAAAAACACTTAAAAACCCTTAAAATCGCAACTCAACACGTAATTTCTAGCATATGACTATGATTTACAATTCTAACCACTTCAGCACAATAATATATACCAAATAGAGTTGTGGTCAAGTTTCGTGCCAAATAAACTAAGTTTAAGCTACTTTATGCGCAAAAGCGCCAAAAACGCTTAAAAACCCTTAAAATCGCAACTTAACACGTAATTTCTAGCATATGATTATGATTTACAATTCTAACCACTTCAACACAATAATTTACATCAAATAGAGTTGTGTGTCATGCATCATGCAAAAGAAACCATGTTTGAGCTACATTATATGCAAAAGTACAAAAAAAGCTTAAAAACCCTTAAAATCGTAACTTCACACGTAATTTCTAGCATATGCCTAGGATTTAAAATTATTACAACTTCAACACAATAATAAATTCCAAATAGTGTTTTGTGCCAAGTTTCGTCCAAAACAAACCAAGTTTGAGGTACTTTATGCGCAAAAGTGTCAAAAGCGCTTAAAAACCCTTAAAATCGCAACTTAACACGTAATTTCTAGCATATGACAATGATTTACAATTCTAACCACATCAACACAATATTATATACCAAACAGTGTAGTGTGTCAAGTTTCGTGCAAAACAAACCAAGTTTGAGCTACTTTATGCGCAAAAGTGCCAAAAACGCTAAAAAATCCTTAAAATCACAACTTAACACGTAATTTCTAGCATATGACTATGATTTACAATTATTACAACTTCAACACAATAATAAATTCAAATAGTGTTGTGTGCCAAGTTTCATGCCAAACAAACCATGTATGAGCTACTTTTTGCGCAAAAGTGCCAAAAACACTTAAAAACCCTTAAAATCGCAACTTAACACGTAATTTCTAGCATATGACTATGATTTACAATTCTAACCACTTCAGCACAATAATATATACCAAATAGAGTTGTGGTCAAGTTTCGTGCCAAATAAACTAAGTTTAAGCTACTTTATGCGCAAAAGCGCCAAAAACGCTTAAAAACCCTTAAAATCGCAACTTAACACGTAATTTCTAGCATATGATTATGATTTACAATTCTAACCACTTCAACACAATAATTTACATCAAATAGAGTTGTGTGTCATGCATCATGCAAAAGAAACCATGTTTGAGCTACATTATATGCAAAAGTACAAAAAAAGCTTAAAAACCCTTAAAATCGTAACTTCACACGTAATTTCTAGCATATGCCTAGGATTTAAAATTATTACAACTTCAACACAATAATAAATTCCAAATAGTGTTTTGTGCCAAGTTTCGTCCAAAACAAACCAAGTTTGAGGTACTTTATGCGCAAAAGTGTCAAAAGCGCTTAAAAACCCTTAAAATCGCAACTTAACACGTAATTTCTAGCATATGACAATGATTTACAATTCTAACCACATCAACACAATATTATATACCAAACAGTGTAGTGTGTCAAGTTTCGTGCAAAACAAACCAAGTTTGAGCTACTTTATGCGCAAAAGTGCCAAAAACGCTAAAAAATCCTTAAAATCACAACTTAACACGTAATTTCTAGCATATGACTATGATTTACAATTATTACAACTTCAACACAATAATAAATTCAAATAGTGTTGTGTGCCAAGTTTCATGCCAAACAAACCATGTGTGAACTACTTTTTGCGCAAAAGTGCCAAAAACACTTAAAAACCCTTAAAATCGCAACTTAACACGTAATTTCTAGCATATGACTATGATTTACAATTCTAACCACTTCAGCACAATAATATATACCAAATAGAGTTGTGGTCAAGTTTCGTGCCAAATAAACTAAGTTTAAGCTACTTTATGCGCAAAAGTGCCAAAAACGCTTAAAAACCCTTAAAATCGCAACTTAACACGTAATTTCTAGCATATGATTATGATTTACAATTCTAACCACTTCAACACAATAATTTACATCAAATAGAGTTGTGTGTCATGCATCATGCAAAAGAAACAATGTTTGAGCTACATTATATGCAAAAGTACAAAAAAAGCTTAAAAACCCTTAAAATCGTAACTTCACACGTAATTTCTAGCATATGCCTAGGATTTAAAATTCTTACAACTTCAACACAATAATAAATTCCAAATAGTGTTTTGTGCCAAGTTTCGTCCAAAACAAACCAAGTTTGAGGTACTTTTTGCGCAAAAGTGTCAAAAACGCTTAAAAACCCTTAAAATCGCAACTTAACACGTAATTTCTAGCATATGACAATGATTTACAATTCTAACCACATCAACACAATATTATATACCAAACAGTGTAGTGTGTCAAGTTTCGTGCAAAACAAACCAAGTTTGAGCTACTTTATGCGCAAAAGTGCTAAAAACGCTAAAAAAATCCTTAAAATCACAACTTAAAACTTAATTTCTAGAATATGACTATGATTTACAATTATTACAACTTCAACACAATAATTAATTCAAATAGTGTTGTGTGCCAAGTTTCATGCCATACAAACCATGAATGAGCTACTTTTTGCGCAAAAGTGCCAAAAACACTTAAAAACCCTTAAAATCGCAACTCAACACGTAATTTCTAGCATATGACTATGATTTACAAATCTAACCACTTCAACACAATAATATATATACCAAATAGAGTTGTGGTCAAGTTTCGTGCCAAATAAACTAAGTTTGAGCTACTTTATGCGCAAAAGTGCCAAAAACGCTTAAAAACCCTTAAAATCGCAACTTAACACGTAAATTCTAGCATATGATTATGATTTACAATTCTAACCACTTCAACACAATAATTTACATCAAATAGAGTTGTGTGTCATGCATCATGCAAAAGAAACCATGTTTGAGCTACATTATATGCAAAAGTACAAAAAAAGCTTAAAAACCCTTAAAATCGTAACTTCACACGTAATTTCTAGCATATGCCTAGGATTTAAAATTCTTACAACTTCAACACAATAATAAATTCCAAATAGTGTTTTGTGCCAAGTTTCGTCCAAAACAAACCAAGTTTGAGGTACTTTATGCGCAAAAGCGTCAAAAACGCTTAAAAACCCTTAAAATCGCAACTTAACACGTAATTTCTAGCATATGACAATGACTTACAATTCTAACCACATCAACACAATATTATATACCAAACAGTATAGTGTGTCAAGTTTCGTGCAAAACAAACCAAGTTTGAGCTACTTTATGCGCAAAAGTGCCAAAAATGCTAAAAAATCCTTAAAATCACAACTTAACACGTAATTTCTAGCATATGAGTATGATTTACAATTATTACAACTTCAACACAATAATAAATTCAAATAGTGTTGTGTGCCAAGTTTCATGCCAAACAAACCATGTATGAGCTACTTTTTGCGCAAAAGTGCCAAAAACACTTAAAAACCCTTAAAATCGCAACTTAACACGTAATTTCTAGCATATGACAATGATTTACAATTCTAACCACATCAACACAATATTATATACCAAACAGTGTAGTGTGTCAAGTTTCGTGCAAAACAAACCAAGTTTGAGCTACTTTATGCGCAAAAGTGCCAAAAACGTTAAAAAATCCTTAAAATCACAACTTAACACGTAATTTCTAGCATATAACTATGATTTACAATAATTACAACTTCAACACAATAATAAATTCAAATAGTGTTGTGTGCCAAGTTTCATGCAAAACAAACCATGTTTGAGCTACTTTTTGCGCAAAAGTGCCAAAAACGGTTAAAAACCCTTATAATCGCAACTTAACACGTAATTTCTAGCATATGACTATGATTTACAATTCGAACCACTTCAACACAATAATATATACCAAATAGAGTTGTGGTCAAGTTTCGTGCCAAATAAACTAAGTTTGAGCTACTTTATGCGCAAAAGTGCCAAAAACGCTTAAAAACCCTTAAAATCGCAACTTAACACGTAATTTCTAGCATATGATTATGATTTACAATTCTAACCACTTCAACACAATAATTTACACCAAATAGAGTGGTGTGTCATACATCATGCAAAAGAAACCATGTTTGAGCTACATTATATGCAAAAGTGCCAAAAACTCTTAATAACCCTTAAAATCGTAACTTCACACGTAATTTCTAGCATATGCCTAGGATTTATAATTCTTACAACTTCAAAACAATAACAAATTCCAGATAGTGCTGTCTACCAAGTTTCGTGCAAAAGAAACCAAGTTTGAGCTACTTTTTGCGCAAAAGTGCCAAAAACGCTTAAAAACCCTTAAAATCGCAACTTAACACGTAATTTCTAGCATATGACTATGATTTGCAATTCTGACCACTTCAACACAACAATATATACCAAATAGAGTTGTGGTCAATTTTCGTGCAAAATAAACTAAGTTTGAGCTAATTTATGCGCAAAAGTGCCAAAAACGCTTAAAAACCCTTAAGATCGCAACTTAACATGTAATTTCAAGCATATGACTATGATTTACAATTCTAACCACTTCAACACAATAATATATACCAAATAGGGTTATGCGTTAAGTTTTGTGCAAAACAAACCAAGTTTAAGCTACTTTATGCGCAAAAGTGCCAAAAACGCTTAAAAACCCTTAAATTCGCAACTTAACACGTAATTTCTATCATATGACTATGATTTACAATTATTACAACTTCAACACAATATTAAATTCAGATAGTGTTGTGTGCCAAGTTTCATGCAAAACAAACCATGTATGAGCTACTTTTTGCGTAAAAGTGCCAAAAACACTTAAAAACCCTTAAAATCGCAACTTAACACGTAATTTCTAGCATATGACTATGATTTACAATTCTAACCACTTCAACACAATAATATATACCAAATAGAGTTGTGGTCAAGTTTCGTGCCAAATAAACTAATTTTGAGCTACTTTATGCGCAAAAGTGCCAAAAACGCTTAAAAGCCCTTAAAATCGCAACTTAACACGTAATTTCTAGCATATGATTATGATTTACAATTCTAACCACTTCAACACAATAATTTACACCAAATAGAGTTGTGTGTCATGCATCATGCAAAAGAAACCATGTTTGAACTACATTATATGCAAAAGTGCCAAAAACGCTAAAAAGATCTTAAAATCGTTACTTCACACGTAATTTCTAGCATATGCCTGGGATTTAAAATTCTTACAACTTCAACACAATAATAAATTCCAAATAGTGTTGTCTGCCAAGTTTCGTGCAAAACGAACCAAGTTTGCGCTACTTTTTGCGCAAAATTGCCAAAAACGCTTAAAAACCCTTAAAATCGCAACTTAACACGTAATTTCTAGCATATGACAATGATTTGCAATTCTGACCACTTCAACACAACAATATATACCAAATAGAGTTGTGGTCAATTTTCGTGCAAAATAAACTAAGTTTGAGCTAATTTATGCGCAAAAGTGCCAAAAACGCTTAAAAACCCTTAAATTCGCAACTTAACACGTAATTTCTAGCATATCACTAAGATTTAAAAATCTAACCACTTCAACTCAATATTATATACCAAATAGAGTTGTGTGTCAAGTTTCGTGCAAATCATACCAAGTTTGAGCTATTTTATGCGCAAAAGTGCCAAAAACGCTTAAAAACCCTTAAAATCGCAACTTAACACGTAATTTCTAGCATGTGACTATGATTTATATTTCTTACCACTTCAACACAATAATTTATACCAAATAGAGTTGTATGTCATGCATCATGCAAAAGAAACCATGTTTGAGCTACATTATATGCAAAAGTGCCAAAAACGCTTAAAAACCCTTAAAATCGTAACTTAACACATAATTTCTAGCATATGCCTAGGATTTAAAATTCTTACTTCTTCAACACAATAATAAATTCCAAATAGTGTTTTGTGCCAAGTTTCGTCCAAAACAAACTAAGTTTGAGGTACTTTATGCGCAAAAGTGCCAAAAACGCTTAAAAACCCTTAAAATCGCAACTTAACACGTAATTTCTAGCATATGATTATGATTTACAATTCTAACCACTTCAACACAATAATTTACACAAAATAGAGTTGTGTGTCATACATCATGCAAAAGAAACCATGTTTGAGCTACATTATATGCAAAAGTGCCAAAAACTCTTAATAACCCTTAAAATCGTAATTTCACACGTAATTTCTAGCATATGCCTAGGATTTATAATTCTTACAACTTCAAAACAATAACAAATTCCAAATAGTGTTGTCTACCAAGTTTCGTGCAAAATAAACTAAGTTTGAGCTAATTTATGCGCAAAAGTGCCAAAAACGCTTAAAAACCCTTAAGATCGCAACTTAACATGTAATTTCAAGCATATGACTATGATTTACAATTCTAACCACTTCAACACAATAATATATACCAAATAGGGTTGTGCGTTAAGTTTTGTGCAAAACAAACCAAGTTTAAGCTACTTTATGCGCAAAAGTGCCAAAAACGCTTAAAAACCCTTAAATTCGCAACTTAACACGTAATTTCTATCATATGACTATGATTTACAATTATTACAACTTCAACACAATATTAAATTCAGATAGTGTTGTGTGCCAAGTTTCATGCAAAACAAACCATGTATGAGCTACTTTTTGCGTAAAAGTGCCAAAAACACTTAAAAACCCTTAAAATCGCAACTTAACACGTAATTTCTAGCATATGACTATGATTTACAATTCTAACCACTTCAACACAATAATATATACCAAATAGAGTTGTGGTCAAGTTTCGTGCCAAATAAACTAATTTTGAGCTACTTTATGCGCAAAAGTGCCAAAAAACGCTTAAAAGCCCTTAAAATCGCAACTTAACACGTAATTTCTAGCATATGATTATGATTTGCAATTCTAACCACTTCAACACAATAATTTACACCAAATAGAGTTGTGTGTCATGCATCATGCAAAAGAAACCATGTTTGAACTACATTATATGCAAAAGTGCCAAAAACGCTAAAAAGATCTTAAAATCGTTACTTCACACGTAATTTCTAGCATATGCCTAGGATTTAAAATTCTTACAACTTCAACACAATAATAAATTCCAAATAGTGTTGTCTGCCAAGTTTCGTGCAAAACGAACCAAGTTTGCGCTACTTTTTGCGCAAAATTGCCAAAAACGCTTAAAAACCCTTAAAATCGCAACTTAACACGTAATTTCTAGCATATGACAATGATTTGCAATTCTGACCACTTCAACACAACAATATATACCAAATAGAGTTGTGGTCAATTTTCGTGCAAAATAAACTAAGTTTGAGCTAATTTATGCGCAAAAGTGCCAAAAACGCTTAAAAACCCTTAAATTCGCAACTTAACACGTAATTTCTAGCATATCACTAAGATTTAAAAATCTAACCACTTCAACTCAATATTATATACCAAATAGAGTTGTGGTGTCAAGTTTCGTGCAAATCATACCAAGTTTGAGCTATTTTATGCGCAAAAGTGCCAAAAACGCTTAAAAACCCTTAAAATCGCAACTTAACACGTAATTTCTAGCATGTGACTTAGATTTATATTTCTTACCACTTCAACACAATAATTTATACCAAATAGAGTTGTATGTCATGCATCATGCAAAAGAAACCATGTTTGAGCTACATTATATGCAAAAGTGCCAAAAACGCTTAAAAACCCTTAAAATCGTAACTTAACACATAATTTCTAGCATATGCCTAGGATTTAAAATTCTTACTTCTTCAACACAATAATAAATTCCAAATAGTGTTTTGTGCCAAGTTTCGTCCAAAACAAACTAAGTTTGAGGTACTTTATGCGCAAAAGTGCCAAAAACGCTTAAAAACCCTTAAAATCGCAACTTAACACGTAATTTCTAGCATATGATTATGATTTACAATTCTAACCACTTCAACACAATAATTTACACCAAATAGAGTTGTGTGTCATACATCATGCAAAAGAAACCATGTTTGAGCTACATTATATGCAAAAGTGCCAAAAACTCTTAATAACCCTTAAAATCGTAATTTCACACGTAATTTCTAGCATATGCCTAGGATTTATAATTCTTACAACTTCAAAACAATAACAAATTCCAAATAGTGTTGTCTACCAAGTTTCGTGCAAAAGAAACCAAGTTTGAGCTACTTTTTGCGCAAAAGTGCCAAAAACGCTTTAAAACCCTTAAAATCGCAACTTAACACGTAATTTCTAGCATATGACTATGATTTGCAATTCTGACCACTTCAACACAACAATATATACCAAATAGAGTTGTGGTCAATTTTCGTGCAAAATAAACTATGTTTGAGCTAATTTATGCGCAAAAGTGCCAAAAACGCTTAAAAAACCCTTAAAATCGCAACTTAACATGTAATTTCAAGCATATGACTATGATTTACAATTCTAACCACTTCAACACAATAATATATACCAAATAGGGTTGTGCGTTAAGTTTTGTGCAAAACAAACCAAGTTTAAGCTACTTTATGCGCAAAAGTGCCAAAAACGCTTAAAAACCCTTAAATTCGCAACTTAACACGTAATTTCTAGCATATGACTATGATTTACAATTATTACAACTTCAACACAATATTAAATTCAGATAGTGTTGTGTGCCAAGTTTCATGCAAAACAAACCATGTATGAGCTACTTTTTGCGTAAAAGTGCCAAAAACACTTAAAAACCCTTAAAATCGCAACTTAACACAATTTCTAGCATATGACTATGATTTACAATTCTAACCACTTCAACACAATAATATATACCAAATAGAGCTGTGGTCAAGTTTCGTGCCAAATAAACTAATTTTGAGCTACTTTATGCGCAAAAGTGCCAAAAAACGCTTAAAAGCCCTTAAAATCGCAACTTAACACGTAATTTCTAGCATATGATTATGATTTACAATTCTAACCACTTCAACACAATAATTTACACCAAATAGAGTTGTGTGTCATGCATCATGCAAAAGAAACCATGTTTGAACTACATTATATGCAAAAGTGCCAAAAACGCTAAAAAGATCTTAAAATCGTTACTTCACACGTAATTTCTAGCATATGCCTAGGATTTAAAATTCTTACAACTTCAACACAATAATAAATTCCAAATAGTGTTGTCTGCCAAGTTTCGTGCAAAACAAACCAAGTTTGCGCTACTTTTTGCGCAAAAGTGCCAAAAACGCTTAAAAACCCTTAAAATCGCAACTTAACACGTAATTTCTAGCATAGGACAATGATTTGCAATTCTGACCACTTCAACACAACAATATATACCAAATAGAGTTGTGGTCAATTTTCGTGCAAAATAAACTAAGTTTGAGCTAATTTATGCGCAAAAGTGCCAAAAACGCTTAAAAACCCTTAAATTCGCAACTTAACACGTAATTTCTAGCATATCACTAAGATTTAAAAATCTAACCACTTCAACTCAATATTATATACCAAATAGAGTTGTGTGTGAAGTTTCGTGCAAAACATACCAAGTTTGAGCTATTTTATGCGCAAAAGTGCCAAAAACGCTTAAAAACCCTTAAAATCGCAACTTAACACGTAATTTCTAGCATGTGACTATGATTTATATTTCTTACCACTTCAACACAATAATTTATACCAAATAGAGTTGTATGTCATGCATCATGCAAAAGAAACCATGTTTGAGCTACATTATATGCAAAAGTGCCAAAAACGCTTAAAAACCCTTAAAATCGTAACTTAACACTTAATTTCTAACATATGCCTAGGATTTAAAATTCTTACTTCTTCAACACAATAATAAATTCCAAATAGTGTTTTGTGCCAAGTTTCGTCCAAAACAAACTAAGTTTGAGGTACTTTATGCGCAAAAGTGCCAAAAACGCTTAAAAACCCTTAATATCGCAACTTAACACGTAATTTCTAGCATATGATTATGATTTACAATTCTAACCACTTCAACACAATAATTTACACCAAATAGAGTTGTGTGTAATACATCATGCAAAAGAAACCATGTTTGAGCTACATTATATGCAAAAGTGCCAAAAACTCTTAATAACCCTTAAAATCGTAACTTCACACGTAATTTTCTAGCATATGCCTAGGATTTATAATTCTTACAACTTCAAAACAATAACAAATTCCAAATAGTGTTGTCTACCAAGTTTCGTGCAAAAGAAACCAAGTTTGAGCTACTTTTTGCGCAAAAGTGCCAAAAACGCTTAAAAACCCTTAAAATCGCAACTTAACACGTAATTTCTAGCATATGACTATGATTTGCAATTCTGACCACTTCAACACAACAATATATACCAAATAGAGTTGTGGTCAATTTTCGTGCAAAATAAACTAAGTTTGAGCTAATTTATGCGCAAAAGTGCCAAAAACGCTTAAAAACCCTTAAAATCGCAACTTAACACGTAATTTCAAGCATATGACTATGATTTACAATTCTAACCACTTCAACACAATAATATATACCAAATAGGGTTGTGCGTTAAGTTTTGTGCAAAACAAACCAAGTTTGAGCTACTTTATGCGCAAAAGTGCCAAAAACGTTTAAAAACCCTTAAATTCGCAACTTAACACGTAATTTCTAGCATATCACTATGATTGAAAATTCTAACCACTTCAACTCAATAATATATACCAAATAGAGTTGTGTGTCAAGTTTCGTGCAAAACATACCAAGTTTGAGCTATTTTATGCGCAAAAGTGCCAAAAACGCTTAAAAACCTTTAAAATCGCAACTGAACACGTAATTTCTAGCATATGACAATGATTTACAATTCTAACCACATCAACACAATATTATATACCAAACAGTGTAGTGTGTCAAGTTTCGTGCAAAACAAACCAAGTTTGAGCTACTTTATGCGCAAAAGTGCCAAAAACGTTAAAAATCCTTAAAATCACAACATAACACGTTATTTCTAGCATATAACTATGATTTACAATAATTACAACTTCAACACAATAATAAATTCATATAGTGTTGTGTGCCATGTTTCATGCAAAACAAACCATGTTTGAGCTACTTTTTGCGCAAAAGTGCCAAAAACGGTTAAAAACCCTTAAAATCGCAACTTAACACGTAATTTCTAGCATATGACTATGATTTACAATTCGAACCACTTCAACACAATAATATGTACCAAATAGAGTTGTGGTCAAGTTTCGTGCAAAACAAACCAAGTTTGAGCTACTTTATGCGCAAAAGTGCCAAAAACTCTAAAAAACCCTTAAAATCGCAACTTAACACGTAATTTCTAGCATGTGACTATGATTTACATTTCTTACCACTTCAACTCAATAATATATACCAAATATAGTTGTGTGTCAAGTTTCGTGCAAAACAAACAAAGTTTGAGCTACTTTATGCGCAAAATTGCCATAACGCTTAAAAACCCTTAAAATCGCAACTTAACACGTAATTTCTAGCATACGACTATGATTTACAATTCTAACCACTTCAAAACAATAATATATACCAAATAGAGTTGTGGTCAAGTTTCGTGCCAAATAAACTAAGTTTGAGCTATTTTATGCGCAAAAGTGCCAAAAACGCTTAAAAACCCTTAAAATCGCAACTTAAAACGTAATTTCTAGCATATGATTATGATTTACAATTCTATCCACATCAACACAATAATTTACACCAAGTAGAGTTGTGTGTCATGCATCATGCAAAAGAAACCATGTTTGAGCTACATTATATGCAAAAGTGCCAAAAACGCTTAAAAACCCTTAAAATCGTAACTTCACACGTAATTTCTAGCATATGCCTAGGATTTAAAATTCTTACAACTTCAACACAATAATAAATTCCAAATAGTGTTTTATGCCAAGTTTCGTGCAAAACAAACCAATTTTGAGCTACTTTATTCGCAAAATTGCCATAGCGCTTAAAAACCCTTAAAATCGCAACTTAACACGTAATTTCTAGCATATGACTATGATTTACAATTCTAACCACTTCAAAACAATAATGTATACCAGATAGAGTTGTGGTCAAGTTTCGTGCCAAATAAACTAAGTTTGAGCTACTTTATGCGCAAAAGTGCCAAAAACGCTTAAAAACCCATAAAATCGCAAGTTAACACATAATTTCTAGCATATGATTATGATTTACAATTCTATCCACTTCAACACAATAATTTACACCAAATAGAGTTGTGTGTCATACATCATGCAAAAGAAACCATGTTTGAGCTACATTATATGCAAAAAAGGCAAAAACTCTTAATAACCCTTAAAATCATAACTTCATACGTAATTTCTAACATATGCCTAGGATTTATAATTCTTACAACTTCAACACAATAATAAATTCCAAACAGTGTTGTCTGCCAAGTTTCGTGCAAAACAAACCAAGTTTGAGCTACTTTTTATGCAAAAGTGCCAAAAACGCTTAAAAACCCTTACAATTGCAACTTAACACGTAATTTCAAGCATATGAATATGATTTACAATTCTAACCACTTCGACACAATAATATATACCAAATAGGAATGTGCGTCAACTTTCGTGCAAAACAAACCAAGTTTGAGCTACATTATGCGCAAAAGTGCCAAAAACGCTTAAAAACCCTTAAATTCGCAACTTAAGACATAATTTCTAGCATATCACTATGATTTAAATTTCTAACCACTTCAACTCAATAATATATACCAAATAGAGTTGTGTGTCAAGTTTCGTGCAAAACATACCAAGTTTGAGCTATTTTATGCGCAAAAGTGCCAAAAACGCTTAGAAACTCTTAAAATCGCAACTTAACACGTAATTTCTAGCATGTGACTATGATTTAAATTTATTACCACTTCAACTCAATAATATATACCAAATATAGTTGTGTGTCAAGTTTCGTGCAAAACAAACAAAGTTTGAGCTACTTTATGCGCAAAATTGCCAAAAACGCTTAAAAACCCTTAAAATCGCAACTTAACACGTAATTTCTAGCATATGACTATAATTTACAATTCTAACCACTTCAACACAATAATATATACCAAATAGAGTTGTGGTCAAGTTTCGTGCCAAATAAATCTAAATTTGAGCTACTTTATGCGCAAAAGTGCCAAAAACGCTTAAAAAACCCTTAAAATCGCAACTTAACACGTAATTTCTAGCATATAACTAAGATTTACAATTATAACTTCTTCAACACAATAATTTATACCAAATAGAGTTGTGTGTCATGTTTCATGCAAAACAAACCAAGTTTGAGATACTATGTGTGCAAAAGATTCCAAAAACGCTTAAAAACCCTTAAAATCGCAACTTAACACGTAATTTCTAACATATGACTATGATTATCAATTCAAACCACTTCAACACAATAATGTATACAAAATAGTGTTGTCTGCCAAGTTTCGTGCAAAACAAACCAAGTCTAAGCTACTTTATGCCCAAAAGTGCCAAAAACGCTTAAAAACCCTTAAAATCGCAACATAACACGTAATTTCTAGCAAATGACTAGGATTTACAACTAATACCACTTCAACACAATAATAAATTCCAAATAGTGTTGTGTGCCATGTTTCGTGCAAAACAAACGAAGTTTGAGCTACTTTATGCGCAAAAGTGCCAAAAACGCTTAAAAATCCATAAAATCGCAACTTAACACGTAATTATTAGCATATGACTACGATTTACATTTCTAACCACTTCAACACATTAATATATACCAAATAGAGTTGTGTGTGAAGTTTTGTGCAAAACAAACCAAGTTTGAGCTACTTTATGCGCAAAAGTGCCAAAAATGCTTAAAAACCCATAAAATAGCAACTTAACACGTAATTTCTAGCATATGAATATGATTTCAAATTCTTACCAATTCAACACAATAATAAATTCTAAACAGTGTTGTGTGCCATGTTTCGTGAAAAACAAACCGTGTTTGAGCTACTTTATGCGCAAAAGTGCCAAAAACGCTCAAAAACCCTTAACATCGCAAGTTAACACGTAATTTCTAGCATATGACTATGATTTACAATTATAACCACCTCAACACAATAATTTATACCAAATAGAGTTGTGTGTCTTGCATCATGCAAAAGAAACCAAGTTTAAGCTACTTTATGTGCAAAAGTGCCAAAAATGCTTAAAAACCCTTAAAATCGTAACTTAACACGTAATTTCTAGCATATGACTAGTATTTACAATTCTTACCACTTCAACACAATAATAAATTTCAAATAGTGTTGTGTGCCAAGATTCGTGCAAAACAAACCAAGTTTGAACTACTTTATGTGCAAAAGTGCCAAAAATGCTAAAAAAACCCTTAAAATCATAACTTAACACGTAATTTCTAGCATATGACTAGTATTTACAATTCTTACCACTTCAACACTATAATAAATTTCAAATAGTGTTGTGTGCCATGTTTCGTGCAAAACAAACCAAGTTTGAGCTACTTTATGCGCAAAAGTGCCAAAAATGCTAAAAAACCCTTAAAATCGCAACTTAACACGTAATTTCTAGCATATTACTATGATTTAAAATTCTAACCACTTCAACACAATAATTTATACCAAATAGAGTTTTGTGTCATGCATCATGCAAAAGAAACCAAGTTTGAGCTTCTTTATGTGCAAAAGTGCCAAAAACGCTTAAAAACCCTTAAAATCGCAACTTAACACGTAATTTATAGCATATGACTAGTATTTACAATTCTTACCACTTCAAGACAATAATAAATTCCAAATAGTGTTGTGTGCCAAGTTTCGTGCAAAATAAACAAGGTTTGAGCTACTTTATGCGCAAAAGTACAAAAAAAGCATAAAAACCCTTAAAATCGTAACTTAACACGTAATTTCTAGCATATAACTATGATTTAAAATTCTAACCACTTCAACTCAATAATATATACCAAATAGAGTTGTGTGTCAAGTTTCGTGCAAAACAAACAAAGTTTGAGCTAATTTATGCGAAAAAGTTTCCCAAAACGCTTAAAAACCCTTAAAATCGCAACTTAACACGTAATTTCAAGCGTATGACTATGATTTACAATTCTTACCACTTCAACTCAATAATATATACCAAAAAGAGTAGTGTGTCATGTTTCGTGCAAAACAAACCAAATTTGAGCTACTTTATGCCCAAAATTGCCAAAACGCTAACAACCCTTAAAATCGCAACTTAACACGTAATTTCTAGCGTATGACTATGATTTACAATTCTAACCACTTCAACACAATAATATATACCAAATAGAGTTCTGGTCAAGTTTCGTGCCAAATAAAGTAAGTTTGAGCTAATTTATGCGCAAAAGTGTCAAAAACGCTTAAAAACCCTTAAAATCACAACTTAGCATGTAATTTCTAACATATGACTATGATTTAAATTTCTAACCACATCAACACAATAATAAATACCAAACAGTGTAGTGTGTCAAGTTCGTGCAAAACAAACCAAGTTTGAGCTACTTTATGCGCAATAGTGCCGAAAACGCTTAAAAACCATTAACATCACAACTTAACACGTAATTTCTAGCATATGACTATGATTTACAATTCTTACCACTTCAACACAATAATAAATTCGAAATAGTGTTGTGTGCCAAGTTTCGTGCAATACAAACCAAGTTTGAGCTATTTTTTGCGCAAAACTGCCAAAAACGCTTAAAAACCCTTAAAATCGTAACTTAACACGTAATTTCTAACATATGACTATGATTTAAAATTCTTACCACGTGAACACAATAATAAATTCCAAATAGTGTTGTGTGCCAAGTTTCATGAAAAACAAACCGTGTTTGAGCTACTTAATGAGCAAAAGTGCCAAAAACGCTTAAAAACCCTTAAAATAGCAACTTAACACGTAATTTCTATCATATGACTATGATTTACAATTCTAACCACTTCAACACAAAAATTTATACCAAATAGAGTTGTGTGTCATGCATCATGCAAAAGAAACTAAGTTTGAGCTACATTATATGCAAAAGTACAAAAGACGCTTAAAAACCCTTAAAATCGCAACTTAACACGTAATTTCTAGCATATGACTAGGATTTAAAATTCTTACCACTTCAACACAATAATAAATTTCAAATAGTGTTATGTGCCAAGTTTTGTGCAAAACAAACCAAGTTTGAGCTACTTTATGCGCAAAAGTGTAAAAAACGCTTAAAAAGCCTTAAAATCGCAACTTAACACGTAATTTCTAGCATATGACTAAGATTTACAATTCTAACTTCTTCAAACACAATAATTTATACCAAATTGAGTTGTGTGTCATGTTTCATGCAAAACAAACCAAGTTTAAGCTACTTTATGTGCAAAAGTTTCCCAAAACGCTTAAAAACCCTTAAAATCGCAACTTAACACGTAATTTCAAGCGTATGACTATGATTTACAATTCTTACCACTTCAACTCAACAATATATACCAAAAACAGTTGTGTGTCAAGTTTCGTGCAAAAGAAACCAAATTTGAGCTACTTTATGCCCAAATTTGCCAAAAACGCTTAAAAACCCTTAAAATCTCAACTTAACACGTAATTTCTAGCATATGACTATGATTTACAATTCTAACCACTTCAACACAATAATTTATACCAAATACAGTTGTGTGTCATGCATCATGCAAAAGAAACCATGTTTCAGCTACATTATATGCAAAAGTGCCAAAAACGCTTAAAAACCCTTAAAATCGTAACTTCACACGTAATTTCTAGCATATGCCTAGGATTTAAAATTCTTACAACTTCAACACAATAATAAATTCCAAATAGTGTTTTGTGCCAAGTTTCGTCCAAAACAAACCAAGTTTGAGGTACTTTATGCGCAAAAGTGTCAAAAACGCTTAAAAACCCTTAAAATCGCAACTTAACATGTAATTTCTAGCATATGACAATGATTTACAATTCTAACCACATCAACACAATATTATATACCAAACAGTGTAGTGTGTCAAGTTTCGTGCAAAACAAACCAAGTTTGAGCTACTTTATGCGCAAAAGTGCCAAAAACGCTAAAAAATTCTTAAAATCACAACTTAACACGTAATTTCTAGCATATGACTATGATTTACAAACTTCAACACAATAATAAATTCAAATAGTGTTGTGTGCCAAGTTTCATGCCAAACAAACCATGTATGAGCTACTTTTTGCGCAAAAGTGCCAAAAACACTTAAAAACCCTTAAAATAGCAACTTAACACGTAATTTCTAGCATATGACTATGATTTACAATTCTAACCACTTCAACATAATAATATATACCAAATAGAGTTGTGGTCAAGTTTCGTGCCAAATAAACTACGTTTGAGCTACTTTATGCGCAAAAGTGCCAAAAACGTTTAAAAACCTTTAAAATCGCAACTTAACACGTAATTTCTAGCATATGACTATGATTTACAATTCTATCCACATCAACACAATAATATATACCAAATAGAGTTCTGGTCAAGTTTCGTGCCAAATAAACTAAGTTTGAGCTACTTTATGCGCAAAAGTGCCAAAAACGCTAAAAAAACCCTTAAAATCGCAACTTAGCATGTAATTTCTAGCATATGACTGTGATTCAAATTTCTAACCACATCAACACATTAATATATACCAAACAGTGTAGTGTCTCAAGTTTCGTCCAAATCAAACCAAGTTTGAGCTACTTTATGCGCAAAAGTGCCAAAAACGCTAAAAAATCATTAGAATCACAACTTAACACGTAATTTCTAGCATATGACTATGATTTACAATTATTACAACTTCAACACAATAATAATTTCAAATAGTGTTGTGTACCAAGTTTCATGCAAAACAAACCATGTTTGAGCTACTTTTTGCGCAAAAGTGCCAAAAACGCTTAAAAAACCCTTAAAATCGCAACTTAACTCGTAATTTCTAGCATGTGACTATGATTTACATTTCTTACAACTTCAACTCAATAATATATACCAAATATAGTTGTGTGTCAAGTTTCGTGCAAAACAAACAAAGTTTGAGCTACTTTATGCGCAAAATTGCCAAAAACGCTTAAAAACCCTTAAAATCGCAACTTAACACGTAATTTCTAGCATATGACTATGATTTACAATTCTAACCACTTCAACACAATAATATATACCAAATAGAGTTTTGGTCAAGTTTCGTGCCAAATAAACTAAGTTTGAGCTACTTTATGCGCAAAAGTGCTAAAAACGCTTAAAAACCCTTAAAATCGCAACTTAACACGTAATTTCTAGCATATGATTATGATTTACAATTCTAACCACTTCAACACAATAATTTACACCATATAGAGTTGTGTGTCATGCATCATGCAAAAGAAACCATGTTTGAGCTACATTATATGCAAAAGTGCCAAAAACGCTTAAAAACCCTTAAAATCGTAACTTCACACGTAATTTCTAGCATATTCCTAGGATTTAAATTTCTTACAACTTCAACACAATAATAAATTCCAAATAGTGTTGTCTGCCAAGTTTCGTGAAAAACAAACCAAGTTTGAGCTATTTTTTGCGCAAAAGTGCCAAAAACGCTTAAAAACCCTTAAAATCGCAACTTAACACGTAATTTCTAGGATATGACTATGATTTGCAATTCTGACCACTTCAACACAACAATATATACCTAATAGAGTTCTGGTCAGTTTTCGTGCAAAATAAACTAAGTTTGAGCTAATTTATGCGCAAAAGTGCCAAAAACGCTTAAAAACCCTTAAATTCGCAACTTAACACGTAATTTCTAGCATATCACAATGATTTAAAATTCTAACCACTTCAACTCAATAATATATACCAAATAGAGTTGTGTGTCAAGTTTCGTGCAAAACATACCAAGTTTGAGCTACTTTACGCGCAAAATTGCCAAAAACACTTAAAAACCCTTAAAATCGCAACTTAACACGTAATTTCTAACATATGACTATGATTTATAATTCTAACCACTTCAACAAAATAATATATACCAAATAGAGTTGTGGTCAAGTTTCGTGACAAATAAACTAAGTTTGAGCTACTTTATGCGCAAAAGTGCCAAAAACGCTTAAAAACCCTTAAAATCGCAAATTAACACGTAATTTCTAGCATATGATTATGATTTACAATTCTAACCACTTCAACACAATAATTTATACCAAATACAGTTGTGTGTCATGCATCATGCAAAAGAAACCATGTTTCAGCTACATTATATGCAAAAGTGCCAAAAACGCTTAAAAACCCTTAAAATCGTAAATTCACACGTAATTTCTAGCATATGCCTAGGATTTAAAATTCTTACAACTTAAACACAATAATAAATTCCAAATAGTGTTTTGTGCCAAGTTTCGTCCAAAACAAACCAAGTTTGAGGTACTTTATGCGCAAAAGTGTCAAAAACACTTAAAAACCCTTAAAATCGCAACTTAACACGTAATTTCTAGCATATGACTATGATTTACAATTCTAACCACTTTCAACACAATAATATATACCAAATAGGGTTGTTGTCAAGTTTCGTGCCAAATAAACTAAGTTTGAGCTATTTTATGCGCAAAAGTGCCAAAAACGCTTAAAATCCCTTAAAATCGCAACTTAACACGTAATTTCTAGCATATGATTGATTTACAATTATAACCACTTCAACACAATAATTTACACCATATAGAGTTGTGTGTCATGCATCATGCAAAAGAAACCATGTTTGAGCTACATTATATGCAAAAGTGCCAAAAACGCTTAAAAACCCTTAAAATCGTAACTTCACACGTAATTTCTAGCATATGCCTAGGATTTTAATTTCTTACAACTTCAACACAATAATAAATTCCAAATAGTGTTTTGTGCCAAGTTTCGTCCAAAACAAACCAAGTGTGCGGTACTTTATGCGCAAAAGTGTCAAAAACGCTTAAAAACCCTTAAAATCGCAACTTAACACGTAATTTCTAGCATATGACAATGATTTACAATTCTAACCACATCAACACAATATTATATACCAAACAGTGTAGTGTGTCAAGTTTCGTGCAAAACAAACCAAGTTTGAGCTACTTTATGCGCAAAAGTGCCAAAAACGCTAAAAAATCCTTAAAATCACAACTTAACACGTAATTTCTAGCATATAACTATGATTTACAATTATTACAACTTCAACACAATAATAAATTCAAATAGTGTTGTGTGCCAAGTTTCATGCCAAACAAACCATGTATGAGCTACTTTTTGCGCAAAAGTGCCAAAAACACTTAAAAACCCTTAAAATCGCAACTTAACACGTAATTTCTAGCATATGACTATGATTTACAATTCTAACCACTTCAACACAATAATATATACCAAATAGAGTTGTGGTCAAGTTTCGTGCCAAATAAACTAAGTTTGAGCTACTTTATGCGCAAAAGTGCCAAAAACGCTTAAAAACCCTTAAAATCGCAACTTAACACGTAATTTCTAGCATATGATTATGATTTACAATTCTAACCACTTCAACACAATAATTTACATCAAATAGAGTTGTGTGTCATGCATCATGCAAAAGAAACCATGTTTGAGCTACATTATATGCAAAAGTACAAAAAAAGCATAAAAACCCTTAAAATCGTAACTTCACACGTAATTTCCAGCATATGCCTAGGATTTAAAATTCTTACAACTTCAACACAATAATAAATTCCAAATAGTGTTTTGTGCCAAGTTTCGTCCAAAACAAACCAAGTTTGAGGTACTTTATGCCCAAAAGTGTCAAAAACGCTTAAAAACCCTTAAAATCGCAACTTAACACGTAATTTCTAGCATATGACAATGATTTACAATTCTAACCACATCAACACAATATTATATACCAAACAGTGTAGTGTGTCAAGTTTCGTGCAAAACAAACCAAGTTTGAGCTACTTTATGCGCAAAAGTGCCAAAAACGCTAAAAAATCCTTAAAATCACAACTTAACACGTAATTTGTAGCATATGACTATGATTTACAATTATTACAACTTCAACACAATAATAAATTCAAATAGTGTTGTGTGCCAAGTTTCATGCCAAACAAACCATGTATGAGCTACTTTTTGCGCAAAAGTGCCAAAAACACTTAAAAACCCTTAAAATCGCAACTTAACACGTAATTTCTAGCATATGACTATGATTTAAAAATCTAACCACTTCAACACAATAATATATACCAAATAGAGTTGTGGTCAAGTTTCGTGCCAAATAAAGTAAGTTTGAGCTACTTTATGCGCAAAAGTGCCAAAAACGCTTAAAAACCCTTAAAATCGCAACTTAACACGTAATTTCTAGCATATGATTGTGATTTACAATTCTAACCACTTCAACACAATAATTTACATCAAATAGAGTTGTGTGTCATGCATCATGCAAAAGAAACCATGTTTGAGCTACATTATATGCAAAAGTACAAAAAAAAGCATAAAAACCCTTAAAATCGTAACTTCACACGTAATTTCTAGCATATGCCTAGGATTTAAAATTCTTACAACTTCAACACAATAATAAATTCCAAATAGTGTTTTGTGCCAAGTTTCGTCCAAAACAAACCAAGTTTGAGGTACTTTATGCGCAAAAGTGTCAAAAACGCTTAAAAACCCTTAAAATCGCAACTTAACACGTAATTTCTAGCATATGACAATGATTTACAATTCTAACCACATCAAAACAATATTATATACCAAACAGTGTAGTGTGTCAAGTTTCGTGCAAAACAAACCAAGGTTGAGCTACTTTATGCGCAAAAGTGCCAAAACGCTAAAAAATCCTTAAAATCACAACTTAACACGTAATTTCTAGCATATGACTATGATTTACAATTATTACAACTTCAACACAATAATAAATTCAAATAGTGTTGTGTGCCAAGTTTCATGCCAAACAAACCATGTATGAGCTACTTTTTGCGCAAAAGTGCCAAAAAACACTTAAAAACTCTTAAAATCGCAACTTAACACGTAATTTCTAGCATATGACTATGATTTACAAATCTAACCACTTTAACACAATAATATATACCAAATAGAGTTGTGGTCAAGTTTCGTGCCAAATAAACTAAGTTTGAGCTACTTTATGCGCAAAAGTGCCAAAAACGCTTAAAAACCCTTAAAATCGCAACTTAACACGTAATTTCTAGCATATGATTATGATTTACA
>NC_080048.1:21340123-21396411 GCF_026212465.1 Amaranthus tricolor
AAGAACCATCTTTGAGCTACTTTATGCGCAAAAGTGCCAAAAAACGTTAAAAACCCTTATAATCGCAACTTAACACGTAATTTCTAGCATATGACTATGATTTACAATTCTAACCAATTCAACACAATAATATCCATACTGTGTTGTGTGTCAAGTTTCGTGCAAAACAAACCAAGTTTGAGCTACTTTATTCGCAAAAGTGCCAAAAATGCTTTAAAACCCTTAAAATCGCAACTTAACACGTAATTTCTAGCATATGACTATGATTTAAAATTCTTATCACTTCAACACAATAATAAATTTCAAATAGTGTTGTGTGCCTAGTTACGTGAAAAACAAAAGAGGTTTGAGCTACTTTATTCGCAAAAGTGCCAAAAACGCATAAAAACCCTTAAAATCGCAACTTAACACGTGATTTCTAGCATATTACTATGATTTACAATTCTAACCCACTTCAACACAATAATTATACCAAATAGAGGTGTGTGTCAAGTTTCGTGCAAAACAAACCAAGTTTGAGCTACTGTATGCGCAAAAGTGCCAAAAAAGCTTAAAAAACACTTAAAATCGCAACTTAACACGTAATTTCTAACATATGACTATGATTTACAATTCTAACCACCTCAACACAATATTTAATTCCAAATAGTGTTGTGTGCCAAGTTTCGTGAAAAACAAACCGTGTTTGAGCTACTTTATGCGCAAAAGTGCCGAAAATGCTTAAAAACCCTTAAAACCGCAACTTAACACGTAATTTCTAGCATATGACTATGATTTAAAATTCTTACCACTTCAACACAATAATAAATTTCAAATAGTGTTGTGTGCCAAGTTTCGTGAAAAACAAACCGTGTTTGAGCTACTTTATGCGCAAAAGTGCCAAAAATGCTTAAAAACCCTTAAAATCGCAACTTACACACGTAATTTCTAGCATATGACTATGATTTAAAATTCTTATCACTTCAACACAATAATAAATTTCAAATAGTGTTGTGTGCCAAGTTTCGTGAAAAACAAAACCGTGTTTTGAACTAATTTATGCGCAAAAAGAGCCAAAAACGATTAAAAACCCTTAAAATCGCAACTTAACACGTAATTTCTAGCATATGACTATGATTTAAAATTCTTACCACTTCAACACAATAATAAATTTCAAATAGTGTTGTGTGCCTAGTTTCGTGAAAAAACAAAAGAGGTTTGAGCTACTTTATTCGCAAAAGTGCCAAAAACGCATAAAAACCCTTAAAATCGCAACTTAACACGTGATTTCTAGCATATTACTATGATTTACAATTCTAACCACTTCAACACAATAATTTATACCAAATAGAGGTGTGTGTCAAGTTTCATGCAAAAACAAACCAAGTTTGAGCTACTTTATGCGCAAAAGTGCCAAAAATGCTTAAAAACACTTAAAACCGCAACTTAACCACGTACATTTCTAACATATGACTGTGATTTACAATTCTAACCACTTCAACACAATAATTAATTCCAAATGGTGTTGTGTGCCAAGTTTCGTCAAATACAAACCGTGTTTGAGCTACTTTATGCGCAAAAGTGCCAAAAATGCTTAAAAACCCTTAAAATCGCAACTTAACACGTAATTTCTAGCATATGACTATGATTTAAAATTCTTATCACTTCAACACAATAATAAATTTCAAATAGTGTTTGTGTGCCCAAGTTTCGTGAAAAACAAACCGTGTTTGAGCTAATTTATGCGCAAAAGTGCCAAAAACGCTTAAAAAAACCCTTAAAATCGCAACTTAACACGTAATTTCTAGGATATTACTATGATTTACAATTCTAACCACTTCAACACAATTAATATATACCAAATAGAGTTTTGTGTCAAGTTTCGTGCAAAAAAGAACCATCTTTGAGCTACTTTATGCGCAAAAGTGCCAAAAACGTTAAAAACCCTTATAATCGCAACTTAACACGTAATTTTCAGCATATGACTATGATTTACAATTCTAACCAATTCAACACAATAATATCCATACTGTGTTGTGTGTCAAGTTTCGTGCAAAACAAACCAAGTTTGAGCTACTTTATTCGCAAAAGTGCCAAAAATGCTTAAAAACCCTTAAAATCGCAACTTAACACGTAATTTCTAGCATATGACTATGATTTAAAATTCTTATCACTTCAACACAATAATAAATTTCAAATAGTGTTGTGTGCCTAGTTACGTGAAAAACAAAAGAGGTTTGAGCTACTTTATTCGCAAAAGTGCCAAAAACGCATAAAAAACCCTTAAATCGCAACTTAACACGTGATTTCTAGCATATTACTATGATTTACAATTCTAACCACTTCAACACAATAATTTATACCAAATAGAGGTGTGTGTCAAGTTTCATGCAAAACAAACCAAGTTTGAGCTACTTTATGCGCAAAAGTGCCAAAAATGCTTAAAAACACTTAAAACCGCAACTTAACACGTAATTTCTAACATATGACTGTGATTTACAATTCTAACCACTTCAACACAATAATTAATTCCAAATGGTGTTGTGTGCCAAGTTTCGTCAAATACAAACCGTGTTTGAGCTACTTTATGCGCAAAAGTGCCAAAAATGCTTAAAAAACCCTTAAAATCGCAACTTAACACGTAATTTCTAGCATATGACTATGATTTAAAATTCTTATCACTTCAACACAATAATAAATTTCAAATAGTGTTGTGTGCCAAGTTTCGTGAAAAACAAACCGTGTTTGAGCTAATTTATGCGCAAAAGTGCCAAAAACGCTTAAAAACCCTTAAAATCGCAACTTAACACGTAATTTCTAGGATATTACTATGATTTACAATTCTAACCACTTCAACACAATAATATATACCAAATAGAGTTTTGTGTCAAGTTTCGTGCAAAAAGAACCATCTTTGAGCTACTTTATGCGCAAAAGTGCCAAAAAACGTTAAAAACCCTTATAATCGCAACTTAACACGTAATTTCTCAGCATATGACTATGATTTACAATTCTAACCAATTCAACACAATAATATCCATACTGTGTTGTGTGTCAAGTTTCGTGCAAAACAAACCAAGTTTGAGCTACTTTATTCGCAAAAGTGCCAAAAATGCTTAAAAACCCTTAAAATCGCAACTTAACACGTAATTTCTAGCATATGACTATGATTTAAAAATTCTTATCACTTCAACACAATAATAAATTTCAAATAGTGTTGTGTGCCTAGTTACGTGAAAAACAAAAGAGGTTTGAGCTACTTTATTCGCAAAAGTGCCAAAAACGCATAAAAACCCTTAAAATCGCAACTTAACACGTGATTTCTAGCATATTACTATGATTTACAATTCTAACCACTTCAACACAATAATTTATACCAAATAGAGGTGTGTGTCAAGTTTCGTGCAAAACAAACCAAGTTTGAGCTACTGTATGCGCAAAAGTGCCAAAAAAGCTTAAAAAACACTTAAAATCGCAACTTAACACGTAATTTCTAACATATGACTATGATTTACAATTCTAACCACCTCAACACAATATTTAATTCCAAATAGTGTTGTGTGCCAAGTTTCGTGAAAAAACAAACCGTGTTTGAGCTACTTTATGCGCAAAAGTGCCGAAAATGCTTAAAAACCCTTAAAAATCGCAACTTAACACGTAATTTCTAGCATATGACTATGATTTAAAATTCTTACCACTTCAACACAATAATAAATTTCAAATAGTGTTGTGTGCCAAGTTTCGTGAAAAACAAACCGTGTTTGAGCTACTTTATGCGCAAAAGTGCCAAAAATGCTTAAAAACCCTTAAAATCGCAACTTAACACGTAATTTTCTAGCATATGACTATGATTTAAAATTCTTATCACTTAAACACAATAATAAATTTCAAATAGTGTTGTGTGCCAAGTTTCGTGAAAAACAAACCGTGTTTGAACTAATTTATGCGCAAAAGAGCCAAAAACGATTAAAAACCCTTAAAATCGCAACTTAACACGTAATTTCTAGCATATGACTATGATTTAAATTCTTACCACTTCAACACAATAATAAATTTCAAATAGTGTTGTGTGCCTAGTTTCGTGAAAAACAAAAGAGGTTTGAGCTACTTTATTCGCAAAAGTGCCAAAAACGCATAAAAACCCTTAAAATCGCAACTTAACACGTGATTTCTAGCATATTACTATGATTTACAATTCTAACCACTTCAACACAATAATTTATAACCAAATAGAGGTGTGTGTCAAGTTTCATGCAAAACAAACCAAGTTTGAGCTACTTTATGCGCAAAAGTGCCAAAAATGCTTAAAAACACTTAAAACCGCAACTTAACACGTAATTTCTAACATATGACTGTGATTTACAATTCTAACCACTTCAACACAATAATTAATTCCAAATGGTGTTGTGTGCCAAGTTTCGTCAAATACAAACCGTGTTTGAGCTACTTTATGCGCAAAAGTGCCAAAAATGCTTAAAAAACCCTTAAAAATCGCAACTTAACACGTAATTTCTAGCATATGACTATGATTTAAAATTCTTATCACTTCAACACAATAATAAATTTCAAATAGTGTTGTGTGCCAAGTTTCGTGAAAAACAAACCGTGTTTGAGCTAATTTATGCGCAAAAGTGCCAAAAACGCTTAAAAACCCTTAAAATCGCAACTTAACACGTAATTTCTAGGATATTACTATGATTTACAATTCTAACCACTTCAACACAATAATATATACCAAATAGAGTTTTGTGTCAAGTTTCGTGCAAAAAGAACCATCTTTGAGCTACTTTATGCGCAAAAGTGCCAAAAACGTTAAAAACCCTTATAATCGCAACTTAACACGTAATTTATAGCATATGACTATGATTTACAATTCTAACCAATTCAACACAACAATATCCATACTGTGTTGTGTGTCAAGTTTCGTGCAAAACAAACCAAGTTTGAGCTACTTTATTCGCAAAAGTGCCAAAAATGCTTAAAAACCCTTAAAATCGCAACTTAACACGTAATTTCTAGCATATGACTATGATTTAAAATTCTTATCACTTCAACACAATAATAAATTTCAAATAGTGTTGTGTGCCTAGTTACGTGAAAAACAAAAGAGGTTTGAGCTACTTTATTCGCAAAAGTGCCAAAAACGCATAAAAACCCTTAAAATCGCAACTTAACACGTGATTTCTAGCATATTACTATGATTTACAATTCTAACCACTTCAACACAATAATTTATACCAAATAGAGGTGTGTGTCAAGGTTTCGTGCAAAACAAACCAAGTTTGAGCTACTGTATGCGCAAAAGTGCCAAAAAAGCTTAAAAAACACTTAAAATCGCAACTTAACACGTAATTTCTAACATATGACTATGATTTACAATTCTAACCACCTCAACACAATATTTGATTCCAAATAGTGTTGTGTGCCAAGTTTCGTGAAAAACAAACCGTGTTTGAGCTACTTATGCGCAAAAGTGCCGAAAATGCTTAAAAACCCTTAAAATCGCAACTTAACACGTAATTTCTCTAGCATATGACTATGATTTAAAAATTCTTACCACTTCAACACAATAATAAATTTCAAATAGTGTTGTGTGCCAAGTTTCGTGAAAAACAAACCGTGTTTGAGCTACTTTATGCGCAAAAGTGCCAAAAATGCTTAAAAACCCTTAAAATCGCAACTTAACACGTAATTTCTAGCATATGACTATGATTTAAAATTCTTATCACTTCAACACAATAATAATATTTCAAATAGTGTTGTGTGCCAAGTTTCGTGAAAAACAAACCGTGTTTGAGCTAATTTATGCGCAAAAGTGCCAAAAAACGCTTAAAAACCCTTAAAATCGCAACTTAACACGTAATTTTCTAGGATATTACTATGATTTACAATTCTAACCACTTCAACACAATAATATATACCAAATAGAGTTTTTGTGTCAAGTTTCGTGCAAAAAGAACCATCTTTGAGCTACTTTATGCGCAAAAGTGCCAAAAACGTTAAAAACCCTTATAATCGCAACTTAACACGTAATTTCTAGCATATGACTATGATTTACAATTCTAACCAATTCAACACAATAATATCCATACTGTGTTGTGTGTCAAGTTTCGTGCAAAAACAAACCAAGTTTGAGCTACTTTATTCGCAAAAGTGCCAAAAATGCTTAAAAACCCTTAAAATCGCAACTTAACACGTAATTTCTAGCATATGACTATGATTTAAAATTCTTATCACTTCAACACAATAATAAATTTCAAATAGTGTTGTGTGCCTAGTTACGTGAAAAACAAAAGAGGTTTGAGCTACTTTATTTCGCAAAAGTGCCAAAAACGCATAAAAACCCTTAAAATCGCAACTTAACACGTGATTTCTAGCATATTACTATGATTTACAATTCTAACCACTTCAACACAATAATTTATACCAAATAGAGGTGTGTGTCAAGTTTCGTGCAAAACAAACCAAGTTTGAGCTACTGTATGCGCAAAAGTGCCAAAAAAGCTTAAAAAACACTTAAAATCGCAACTTAACACGTAATTTCTAACATATGACTATGATTTACAATTCTAACCACCTCAACACAATATTTGATTCCAAATAGTGTTGTGTGCCAAGTTTCGTGAAAAACAAACCGTGTTTGAGCTACTTTATGCGCAAAAGTGCCGAAAATGCTTAAAAACCCTTAAAAATCGCAACTTAACACGTAATTTCTAGCATATGACTATGATTTAAAATTCTTACCACTTCAACACAATAATAAATTTCAAATAGTGTTGGTGTGCCAAGTTTCGTGAAAAACAAACCGTGTTTTGAGCTACTTTATGCGCAAAAGTGCCAAAAATGCTTAAAAACCCTTAAAATCGCAACTTAACACGTAATTTCTAGCATATGGACTATGATTTAAAATTCTTATCACTTCAACACAATAATAAATTTCAAATAGTGTTGTGTGCCAAGTTTCGTGAAAAAAAAAAACCGTGTTTGAACTAATTTATGCGCAAAAGAGCCAAAAACGATTAAAAACCCTTAAAATCGCAACTTAACACGTAATTTCTAGCATATGACTATGATTTAAAATTCTTACCACTTCAACACAATAATAAATTTCAAATAGTGTTGTGTGCCTAGTTTCGTGAAAAAACAAAAGAGGTTTGAGCTACTTTATTCGCAAAAGTGCCAAAAACGCATAAAAACCCTTAAAATCGCAACTTAACACGTGATTCTAGCATATTACTATGATTTACAATTCTAACCACTTCAACACAATAATTTATACCAAATAGAGGTGTGTGTCAAGTTTCATGCAAAACAAACCAAGTTTGAGCTACTTTATGCGCAAAAGTGCCAAAAATGCTTAAAAACACTTAAAACCGCAACTTAACACGTAATTTCTAACATATGACTGTGATTTACAATTCTAACCACTTCAACACAATAATTAATTCCAAATGGTGTTGTGTGCCAAGTTTCGTCAAATACAAACCGTGTTTGAGCTACTTTATGCGCAAAAGTGCCAAAAATGCTTAAAAACCCTTAAAATCGCAACTTAACACGTAATTTCTAGCATATGACTATGATTTAAAATTCTTATCACTTCAACACAATAATAAATTTCAAATAGTGTTGTGTGCCAAGTTTCGTGAAAAACAAACCGTGTTTGAGCTAATTTATGCGCAAAAGTGCCAAAAACGCTTAAAAAACCCTTAAAATCGCAACTTAACACGTAATTTCTAGGATATTACTACTATGATTTACAATTCTAACCACTTCAACACAATAATATATACCAAATAGAGTTTTGTGTCAAGTTTCGTGCAAAAAGAACCATCTTTGAGCTACTTTATGCGCAAAAGTGCCAAAAACGGTTAAAAACCCTTATAATCGCAACTTAACACGTAATTTCTAGCATATGACTATGATTTACAATTCTAACCAATTCAACACAATAATATCCATACTGTGTTGTGTGTCAAGTTTCGTGCAAAACAAACCAAGTTTGAGCTACTTTATTCGCAAAAGTGCCAAAAATGCTTAAAAAACCCTTAAAATCGCAACTTAACACGTAATTTCTAGCATATGACTATGATTTAAAATTCTTATCACTTCAACACAATAATAAATTTCAAATAGTGTTGTGTGCCTAGTTACGTGAAAAACAAAAGAGGTTTGAGCTACTTTATTCGCAAAAGTGCCAAAAACGCATAAAAACCCTTAAAATCGCAACTTAACACGTGATTTCTAGCATATTACTATGATTTACAATTCTAACCACTTCAACACAATAATTTATACCAAATAGAGGTGTGTGTCAAGTTTCGTGCAAAACAAACCAAGTTTGAGCTACTGTATGCGCAAAAGTGCCAAAAAAGCTTAAAAAACACTTAAAATCGCAACTTAACACGTAATTTCTAACATATGACTATGATTTACAATTCTAACCACCTCAACACAATATTTTATTCCAAATAGTGTTGTGTGCCAAGTTTCGTGAAAAACAAACCGTGTTTGAGCTACTTTATGCGCAAAAGTGCCGAAAATGCTTAAAAACCCTTAAAATCGCAACTTAACACGTAATTTCTAGCATATGACTATGATTTAAAAATTCTTACCACTTCAACACAATAATAAATTTCAAATAGTGTTGTGTGCCAAGTTTCGTGAAAAACAAACCGTGTTTGAGCTACTTTATGCGCAAAAGTGCCAAAAATGCTTAAAAAACCCTTAAAATCGCAACTTAACACGTAATTTCTAGCATATGACTATGATTTAAAATTCTTATCACTTCAACACAATAATAAATTTCAAATAGTGTTGTGTGCCAAGTTTCGTGAAAAACCAAACCGTGTTTGAACTAATTTATGCGCAAAAGAGCCAAAAACGATTAAAAACCCTTAAAATCGCAACTTAACACGTAATTTCTAGCATATGACTATGATTTAAAATTCTTACCACTTCAACACAATAATAAATTTCAAATAGTGTTGTGTGCCTAGTTTCGTGAAAAACAAAAGAGGTTTGAGCTACTTTATTCGCAAAAGTGCCAAAAACGCATAAAAACCCTTAAAATCGCAACTTAACACGTGATTTCTAGCATATTACTATGATTTACAATTCTAACCACTTCAACACAATAATTTATACCAAATAGAGGTGTGTGTCAAGTTTCATGCAAAACAAACCAAGTTTGAGCTACTTTATGCGCAAAAGTGCCAAAAATGCTTAAAAACACTTAAAACCGCAACTTAACACGTAATTTCTAACATATGACTGTGATTTACAATTCTAACCACTTCAACACAATAATTAATTCCAAATGGTGTTGTGTGCCAAGTTTCGTCAAATACAAACCGTGTTTGAGCTACTTTATGCGCAAAAGTGCCAAAAATGCTTAAAAACCCTTAAAATCGCAACTTAACACGTAATTTCTAGCATATGAATATGATTTAAAATTCTTATCACTTCAACACAATAATAAATTTCAAATAGTGTTGTGTGCCAAGTTTCGTGAAAAACAAACCGTGTTTGAGCTAATTTATGCGCAAAAGTGCCAAAAACGCTTAAAAACCCTTAAAATCGCAACTTAACACGTAATTTCTAGGATATTACTATGATTTACAATTCTAACCACTTCAACACAATAATATATACCAAATAGAGTTTTGTGTCAAGTTTCGTGCAAAAAGAACCATCTTTGAGCTACTTTATGCGCAAAAGTGCCAAAAACGTTAAAAACCCTTATAATCGCAACTTAACACGTAATTTCTAGCATATGACTATGATTTACAATTCTAACCAATTCAACACAATAATATCCATACTGTGTTGTGTGTCAAGTTTCGTGCAAAACAAACCAAGTTTGAGCTACTTTATTCGCAAAAGTGCCAAAAATGCTTAAAAACCCTTAAAATCGCAACTTAACACGTAATTTCTAGCATATGACTATGATTTAAAATTCTTATCACTTCAACACAATAATAAATTTCAAATAGTGTTGTGTGCCTAGTTACGTGAAAAACAAAAGAGGTTTGAGCTACTTTATTCGCAAAAGTGCCAAAAACGCATAAAAACCCTTAAAATCGCAACTTAACACGTGATTTCTAGCATATTACTATGATTTACAATTCTAACCACTTCAACACAATAATTTATACCAAATAGAGGTGTGTGTCAAGTTTCGTGCAAAACAAACCAAGTTTGAGCTACTGTATGCGCAAAAGTGCCAAAAAAGCTTAAAAAAACACTTAAAATCGCAACTTAACACGTAATTTCTAACATATGACTATGATTTACAATTCTAACCACCTCAACACAATATTTAATTCCAAATAGTGTTGTGTGCCAAGTTTCGTGAAAAACAAACCGTGTTTGAGCTACTTTATGCGCAAAAGTGCCGAAAATGCTTAAAAACCCTTAAAATCGCAACTTAACACGTAATTTCTAGCATATGACTAAGATTTAAAATTCTTACCACTTCAACACAATAATAAATTTCAAATAGTGTTGTGTGCCAAGTTTCGTGAAAAACAAACCGTGTTTGAGCTACTTTATGCGCAAAAGTGCCAAAAATGCTTAAAAACCCTTAAAATCGCAACTTAACACGTAATTTCTAGCATATGACTATGATTTAAAATTCTTATCACTTCAACACAATAATAAATTTCAAATAGTGTTGTGTGCCAAGTTTCGTGAAAAACAAACCGTGTTTGAACTAATTTATGCGCAAAAGTGCCAAAAACGCATAAAAACCCTTAAAATCGCAACTTAACACGTGATTTCTAGCATATTACTATGATTTACAATTCTAACAACTTCAACACAATAATTTATACCAAATAGAGGTGTGTGTCAAGTTTCGTGCAAAACAAACCAAGTTTGAGCTACTGTATGCGCAAAAGTGCCAAAAAAGCTTAAAAAACACTTAAAATCGCAACTTAACACGTAATTTCTAACATATGACTATGATTTACAATTCTAACCACCTCAACACAATATTTAATTCCAAATAGTGTTGTGTGCCAAGTTTCGTGAAAAACAAACCGTGTTTGAGCTACTTTATGCGCAAAAGTGCCGAAAATGCTTAAAAACCCTTAAAATCGCAACTTAACACGTAATTTCTAGCATATGACTATGATTTAAAATTCTTACCACTTCAACACAATAATAAATTTCAAATAGTGTTGTGTGCCAAGTTTCGTGAAAAACAAACCGTGTTTGAGCTACTTTATGCGCAAAAGTGCCAAAAATGCTTAAAAACCCTTAAAATCGCAACTTAACACGTAATTTCTAGCATATGACTATGATTTAAAATTCTTATCACTTCAACACAATAATAAATTTCAAATAGTGTTGTGTGCCAAGTTTCGTGAAAAACAAACCGTGTTTGAACTAATTTATGCGCAAAAGAGCCAAAAACGATTAAAAACCCTTAAAATCGCAACTTAACACGTAATTTCTAGCATATGACTATGATTTAAAATTCTTACCACTTCAACACAATAATAAATTTCAAATAGTGTTGTGTGCCTAGTTTCGTGAAAAACAAAAGAGGTTTGAGCTACTTTATTCGCAAAAGTGCCAAAAACGCATAAAAACCCTTAAAATCGCAACTTAACACGTGATTTCTAGCATATTACTATGATTTACAATTCTAACCACTTCAACACAATAATTTATACCAAATAGAGGTGTGTGTCAAGTTTCATGCAAAACAAACCAAGTTTGAGCTACTTTATGCGCAAAAGTGCCAAAAATGCTTAAAAACACTTAAAACCGCAACTTAACACGTAATTTCTAACATATGACTGTGATTTACAATTCTAACCACTTCAACACAATAATTAATTCCAAATGGTGTTGTGTGCCAAGTTTCGTCAAATACAAACCGTGTTTGAGCTACTTTATGCGCAAAAGTGCCAAAAATGCTTAAAAACCCTTAAAATCGCAACTTAACACGTAATTTCTAGCATATGACTATGATTTAAAATTCTTATCACTTCAACACAATAATAAATTTCAAATAGTGTTGTGTGCCAAGTTTCGTGAAAAACAAACCGTGTTTGAGCTAATTTATGCGCAAAAGTGCCAAAAACGCTTAAAAACCGTTAAAATCGCAACTTAACACGTAATTTCTAGGATATTACTATGATTTACAATTCTAACCACTTCAACACAATAATATATACCAAATAGAGTTTTGTGTCAAGTTTCGTGCAAAAAGAACCATCTTTGAGCTACTTTATGCGCAAAAGTGCCAAAAACGTTAAAAACCCTTATAATCGCAACTTAACACGTAATTTCTAGCATATGACTATGATTTACAATTCTAACCAATTCAACACAATAATATCCATACTGTGTTGTGTGTCAAGTTTCGTGCAAAACAAACCAAGTTTGAGCTACTTTATTCGCAAAAGTGCCAAAAATGCTTAAAAACCCTTAAAATCGCAACTTAACACGTAATTTCTAGCATATGACTATGATTTAAAATTCTTATCACTTCAACACAATAATAAATTTCAAATAGTGTTGTGTGCCTAGTTACGTGAAAAACAAAAGAGGTTTGAGCTACTTTATTCGCAAAAGTGCCAAAAACGCATAAAAACCCTTAAAATCGCAACTTAACACGTGATTTCTAGCATATTACTATGATTTACAATTCTAACCACTTCAACACAATAATTTATACCAAATAGAGGTGTGTGTCAAGTTTCGTGCAAAACAAACCAAGTTTGAGCTACTGTATGCGCAAAAGTGCCAAAAAAGCTTAAAAAACACTTAAAATCGCAACTTAACACGTAATTTCTAACATATGACTATGATTTACAATTCTAACCACCTCAACACAATATTTAATTCCAAATAGTGTTGTGTGCCAAGTTTCGTGAAAAACAAACCGTGTTTGAGCTACTTTATGCGCAAAAGTGCCGAAAATGCTTAAAAACCCTTAAAATCGCAACTTAACACGTAATTTCTAGCATATGACTATGATTTAAAATTCTTACCACTTCAACACAATAATAAATTTCAAATAGTGTTGTGTGCCAAGTTTCGTGAAAAACAAACCGTGTTTGAGCTACTTTATGCGCAAAAGTGCCAAAAATGCTTAAAAACCCTTAAAATCGCAACTTAACACGTAATTTCTAGCATATGACTATGATTTAAAATTCTTATCACTTAAACACAATAATAAATTTCAAATAGTGTTGTGTGCCAAGTTTCGTGAAAAACAAACCGTGTTTGAACTAATTTATGCGCAAAAGAGCCAAAAACGATTAAAAACCCTTAAAATCGCAACTTAACACGTAATTTCTAGCATATGACTATGATTTAAAATTCTTACCACTTCAACACAATAATAAATTTCAAATAGTGTTGTGTGCCTAGTTTCGTGAAAAACAAAAGAGGTTTGAGCTACTTTATTCGCAAAAGTGCCAAAAACGCATAAAAACCCTTAAAATCGCAACTTAACACGTGATTTCTAGCATATTACTATGATTTACAATTCTAACCACTTCAACACAATAATTTATACCAAATAGAGGTGTGTGTCAAGTTTCATGCAAAACAAACCAAGTTTGAGCTACTTTATGCGCAAAAGTGCCAAAAATGCTTAAAAACACTTAAAACCGCAACTTAACACGTAATTTCTAACATATGACTGTGATTTACAATTCTAACCACTTCAACACAATAATTAATTCCAAATGGTGTTGTGTGCCAAGTTTCGTCAAATACAAACCGTGTTTGAGCTACTTTATGCGCAAAAGTGCCAAAAATGCTTAAAAACCCTTAAAATCGCAACTTAACACGTAATTTCTAGCATATGACTATGATTTAAAATTCTTATCACTTCAACACAATAATAAATTTCAAATAGTGTTGTGTGCCAAGTTTCGTGAAAAACAAACCGTGTTTGAGCTAATTTATGCGCAAAAGTGCCAAAAACGCTTAAAAACCCTTAAAATCGCAACTTAACACGTAATTTCTAGGATATTACTATGATTTACAATTCTAACCACTTCAACACAATAATATATACCAAATAGAGTTTTGTGTCAAGTTTCGTGCAAAAAGAACCATCTTTGAGCTACTTTATGCGCAAAAGTGCCAAAAACGTTAAAAACCCTTATAATCGCAACTTAACACGTAATTTCTAGCATATGACTATGATTTACATTTCTAACCAATTCAACACAATAATATCCATACTGTGTTGTGTGTCAAGTTTCGTGCAAAACAAACCAAGTTTGAGCTACTTTATTCGCAAAAGTGCCAAAAATGCTTAAAAACCCTTAAAATCGCAACTTAACACGTAATTTCTAGCATATGACTATGATTTAAAATTCTTATCACTTCAACACAATAATAAATTTCAAATAGTGTTGTGTGCCAAGTTTCGTGAAAAACAAACCGTGTTTGAGCTAATTTATGCGCAAAAGAGCCAAAAACGCTTAAAAACCCTTAAAATCGCAACTTAACACGTAATTTCTAGCATATAACTATGATTTAAAATTCTTACCACTTCAACACAATAATATATACCAAACAGAGTTTTGTGTCAAGTTTCGTGCAAAAAGAACCATCTTTGAGCTACTTTATGCGCAAAAGTGCCAAAAACGTTAAAAACCCTTATAATCGCAACTTAACACGTAATTTCTATCATATGACTATGATTTACAATTCTAACCACTTCAACACAATAATATCCATACTATGTTGTGTGTCAAGTTTCGTGCAAAACAAACCAAGTTTGAGCTACTTTATTCGCAAAAGTGCCAAAAATGCTTAAAAACCCTTAAAATCGCAACTTAACACGTAATTTCTAGCATATGACTATGATTTAAAATTCTTATCACTTCAACACAATAATAAATTTCAAATAGTGTTGTGTGCCAAGTTTCGTGAAAAACAAACCGTGTTTGAGCTAATTTATGCGCAAAAGTGCCAAAAACGCTTAAAAACCCTTAAAATCGCAACTTAACACGTAATTTCTAGGATATTACTATGATTTACAATTCTAACCACTTCAACACAATAATATATACCAAATAGAGTTTTGTGTCAAGTTTCGTGCAAAAAGAACCATCTTTGAGCTACTTTATGCGCAAAAGTGCCAAAAACGTTAAAAACCCTTATAATCGCAACTTAACACGTAATTTCTAGCATATGACTATGATTTACAATTCTAACCAATTCAACACAATAATATCCATACTGTGTTGTGTGTCAAGTTTCGTGCAAAACAAACCAAGTTTGAGCTACTTTATTCGCAAAAGTGCCAAAAATGCTTAAAAACCCTTAAAATCGCAACTTAACACGTAATTTCTAGCATATGACTATGATTTAAATATCTTATCACTTCAACACAATAATAAATTTCAAATAGTGTTGTGTGCCTAGTTACGTGAAAAACAAAAGAGGTTTGAGCTACTTTATTCGCAAAAGTGCCAAAAACGCATAAAAACCCTTAAAATCGCAACTTAACACGTGATTTCTAGCATATTACTATGATTTACAATTCTAACCACTTCAACACAATAATTTATACCAAATAGAGGTGTGTGTCAAGTTTCGTGCAAAACAAACCAAGTTTGAGCTACTGTATGCGCAAAAGTGCCAAAAAATCTTAAAAAACACTTAAAATCGCAACTTAACACGTAATTTCTAACATATGACTATGATTTACAATTCTAACCACCTCAACACAATATTTAATTCCAAATAGTGTTGTGTGCCAAGTTTCGTGAAAAACAAACCGTGTTTGAGCTACTTTATGCGCAAAAGTGCCGAAAATGCTTAAAAACCCTTAAAATCGCAACTTAACACGTAATTTCTAGCATATGACTATGATTTAAAATTCTTACCACTTCAACACAATAATAAATTTCAAATAGTGTTGTGTGCCAAGTTTCGTGAAAAACAAACCGTGTTTGAGCTACTTTATGCGCAAAAGTGCCAAAAATGCTTAAAAACCCTTAAAATCGCAACTTAACACGTAATTTCTAGCATATGACTATGATTTAAAATTCTTATCACTTCAACACAATAATAAATTTCAAATAGTGTTGTGTGCCAAGTTTCGTGAAAAACAAACCGTGTTTGAACTAATTTATGCGCAAAAGAGCCAAAAACGATTAAAAACCCTTAAAATCGCAACTTAACACGTAATTTCTAGCATATGACTATGATTTAAAATTCTTACCACTTCAACACAATAATAAATTTCAAATAGTGTTGTGTGCCAAGTTTCGTGAAAAACAAACCGTGTTTGAGCTACTTTATGCGCAAAAGTGCCAAAAATGCTTAAAAACCCTTAAAATCGCAACTTAACACGTAATTTCTAGCATATGACTATGATTTAAAATTCTTATCACTTCAACACAATAATAAATTTCAAATAGTGTTGTGTGCCAAGTTTCGTGAAAAACAAACCGTGTTTGAACTAATTTATGCGCAAAAGAGCCAAAAACGATTAAAAACCCTTAAAATCGCAACTTAACACGTAATTTCTAGCATATGACTATGATTTAAAATTCTTACCACTTCAACACAATAATAAATTTCAAATAGTGTTGTGTGCCTAGTTTCGTGAAAAACAAAAGAGGTTTGAGCTACTTTATTCGCAAAAGTGCCAAAAACGCATAAAAACCCTTAAAATCGCAACTTAACACGTGATTTCTAGCATATTACTATGATTTACAATTCTAACCACTTCAACACAATAATTTATACCAAATAGAGGTGTGTGTCAAGTTTCATGCAAAACAAACCAAGTTTGAGCTACTTTATGCGCAAAAGTGCCAAAAATGCTTAAAAACACTTAAAACCGCAACTTAACACGTAATTTCTAACATATGACTGTGATTTACAATTCTAACCACTTCAACACAATAATTAATTCCAAATGGTGTTGTGTGCCAAGTTTCGTCAAATACAAACCGTGTTTGAGCTACTTTATGCGCAAAAGTGCCAAAAATGCTTAAAAACCCTTAAAATCGCAACTTAACACGTAATTTCTAGCATATGACTATGATTTAAAATTCTTATCACTTCAACACAATAATAAATTTCAAATAGTGTTGTGTGCCAAGTTTCGTGAAAAACAAACCGTGTTTGAACTAATTTATGCGCAAAAGAGCCAAAAACGATTAAAAACCCTTAAAATCGCAACTTAACACGTAATTTCTAGCATATGACTATGATTTAAAATTCTTACCACTTCAACACAATAATAAATTTCAAATAGTGTTGTGTGCCTAGTTTCGTGAAAAACAAAAGAGGTTTGAGCTACTTTATTCGCAAAAGTGCCAAAAACGCATAAAAACCCTTAAAATCGCAACTTAACACGTGATTTCTAGCATATTACTATGATTTACAATTCTAACCACTTCAACACAATAATTTATACCAAATAGAGGTGTGTGTCAAGTTTCATGCAAAACAAACCAAGTTTGAGCTACTTTATGCGCAAAAGTGCCAAAAATGCTTAAAAACACTTAAAACCGCAACTTAACACGTAATTTCTAACATATGACTGTGATTTACAATTCTAACCACTTCAACACAATAATTAATTCCAAATGGTGTTGTGTGCCAAGTTTCGTCAAATACAAACCGTGTTTGAGCTACTTTATGCGCAAAAGTGCCAAAAATGCTTAAAAACCCTTAAAATCGCAACTTAACACGTAATTTCTAGCATATGACTATGATTTAAAATTCTTATCACTTCAACACAATAATAAATTTCAAATAGTGTTGTGTGCCAAGTTTCGTGAAAAACAAACCGTGTTTGAGCTAATTTATGCGCAAAAGTGCCAAAAACGCTTAAAAACCCTTAAAATCGCAACTTAACACGTAATTTCTAGGATATTACTATGATTTACAATTCTAACCACTTCAACACAATAATATATACCAAATAGAGTTTTGTGTCAAGTTTCGTGCAAAAAGAACCATCTTTGAGCTACTTTATGCGCAAAAGTGCCAAAAACGTTAAAAACCCTTATAATCGCAACTTAACACGTAATTTCTAGCATATGACTATGATTTACAATTCTAACCAATTCAACACAATAATATCCATACTGTGTTGTGTGTCAAGTTTCGTGCAAAACAAACCAAGTTTGAGCTACTTTATTCGCAAAAGTGCCAAAAATGCTTAAAAGCCCTTAAAATCGCAACTTAACACGTAATTTCTAGCATATGACTATGATTTAAAATTCTTATCACTTCAACACAATAATAAATTTCAAATAGTGTTGTGTGCCAAGTTTCGTGAAAAACAAACCGTGTTTGAGCTAATTTATGCGCAAAAGAGCCAAAAACGCTTAAAAACCCTTAAAATCGCAACTTAACACGTAATTTCTAGCATATTACTATGATTTAAAATTCTTACCACTTCAACACAATAATATATACCAAACAGAGTTTTGTGTCAAGTTTCGTGCAAAAAGAACCATCTTTGAGCTACTTTATGCGCAAAAGTGCCAAAAACGTTAAAAACCCTTATAATCGCAACTTAACACGTAATTTCTAGCATATGACTATGATTTACAATTCTAACCACTTCAACACAATAATATCCATACTATGTTGTGTGTCAAGTTTCGTGCAAAACAAACCAAGTTTGAGCTACTTTATTCGCAAAAGTGCCAAAAATGCTTAAAAACCCTTAAAATCGCAACTTAACACGTAAATTCTAGCATATGACTATGATTTAAATATTTATCACTTCAACACAATAATAAATTTCAAATAGTGTTGTGTGCCTAGTTTCGTGAAAAACAAAAGAGGTTTGAGCTACTTTATTCGCAAAAGTGCCAAAAACGCATAAAAACCCTTAAAATCGCAACTTAACACGTGATTTCTAGCATATTACTATGATTTACAATTCTAACCACTTCAACACAATAATTTATACCAAATAGAGGTGTGTGTCAAGTTTCATGCAAAACAAACCAAGTTTGAGCTACTTTATGCGCAAAAGTGCCAAAAATGCTTAAAAACACTTAAAACCGCAACTTAACACGTAATTTCTAACATATGACTGTGATTTACAATTCTAACCACTTCAACACAATAATTAATTCCAAATAGTGTTGTGTGCCAAGTTTCGTCAAATACAAACCGTGTTTGAGCTACTTTATGCGCAAAAGTGTTCAACAAAAAATGTTATCTCCTTTTTTCAAACCGGTATAAAAATGGAATACCAATCTCCATCAACCACCAACAAACCTTCACCCTCAAAAGCAACATCAAATTCAAACTCTCCTCAACACAATAAAAATCCCAAAGTAGAAAGTCCAAATTCAGAATCATTATCTAAAGTCCAGAAAGCTATTCTCAAAAAGATTCTTGAAGATCCACAATATGCAAAGAAAATATTATCAGAAGAATCCTCTGATGAGATTTTATCGGAGTTTTCAAATGAGTCTTATGATCCAACATTTGGTGGCCCATTTGCTCAAGATCCATACGACTTTTAATATTGAGTTCACAAAAGTTCAATTCAAATGTTCAACAACTCAAATTAATTCATCTGGAAGCACAAACGTAAGCAATGACGAAATCAAAAGTATCATTCAAATGTTCAACAACTCAAATTAATTCATCCGGAAGCACAAACGTAAGCAATGACGAAATCAAAAGCATCTCCAACAGTAATTCAAAGCATCTTCAACAGTAAAGCATCTCCAACAGTGATTCAAAGCATCTTCAACAGTAAAGCATCTTCAATAGTAATTCAAAGCATCTTCTACAGTATTATAGTGTAACTTTAATAATTATGTTTGTACTATTTCTCTTTAATTTCTTATTGGAAGAGCAGATTGCACCTTATCTCTTCCTTTGTGTATAAATAAAGTGTCTAGCTCTAAGATGAGAGCATCCTGTAATTTTCTTTTGTTTAAGTCTTATCTCAAATAAATCTAACTTTCTTTACTTATCTTATTATTATTAATTATATAATAAGATTTATATCCACAAAATTATTAAATTATTTTCTCTATCGATCCTGTACTCCCTATTGGTATCAGAGCCAGTAAGTTATTAAATTGATTAATTATTTTTTAAAAAGATTTTTCCCTCAAAATTACTCATACTATGATTACAAAATGGCCTGGTATCAGAGCCAGTAAGTTATTAAATTGATTAATTGTGCATTTATTAAATTGCATTTGTATTGAGTGTTGGTAAAGTGCTTGGTCAGCCTAATTAAGTTGTTGGTAAGCCATTTTAAGTCTTGGTGTTCTCGGTTAGGTGGTCCCACTGTTCCCATTCAATTCAGTCATATTTAGTTTATGCAACATTTAATTTATTAATGGCAAACTGGTTAAGGAAAGCTATTAGTTTAGGATCACCTAATAATATAATTCAAAGTAGTGAAGTTCATATAGAAAAGAACTTTTCAAATTGGGAAATTCCAAAAGAAAATCTTACAAAAATTTATCATATAGGCATTACTGATTTTAAGACTGCATTTAGCATCAAAACTCATGAAGAGACTAGAAGCATTCAAAAAGAATCTGAAACTATGCATTTACTTTCAGAATCCAGCATTAAAGCTTATCTCAAACACAGATTTAGATTCATTCATTTTGGCCTTGTTCAAATAGGAATAAAACCATTAGTTCATAAAGGAGTTGATTGTCCAATTTTCCTAGCTCTCATAGACGATCGACTTAATAATTATAAAGATTCTGTTTTGGCTATGATTCAAACTAATATCTGTAATGGCCCAATATATTTCAATTGTTTTCCAAACTTTACAGTAGATCTTCAAGACCCATTAATCTTATCTTCATTAATTTTAGATATTCAAATTTTAAATAATAAATTTAAAGAGTTTGCTAGAAATTTTGCAATTGTTTTCCGTGTTTATTTTAGATTAATGAATTCCACAGTTAATCAAAAATTCATACATGAGGCTTCTTCAAAAGAAGAAACTATTTTTATAGAGGTTCATGCTGAGAATACTAAATCAATAGTTTCTACAGCAAAAACCTTGAGATGGGATCAAATTTCTATTCCTGAGACATTTCAATTCTCAAATCCAATGCCTCCTAGAAACATAAGACAAGAAATAGAATGCATTGAGGAAGACGAAAATAAAGTTCTTATAAGGTTTGGGTCTATGAGAGAATTATCTAGTTCTCCTTGTACTTCTTCTTCCAACTATCCACGAAGATCTTTTTCTTTTCCTCAAAAAACAACTTCAGTCATTTCTGAACCAATCAAAGTCAGATATAAATCTCCTATTCCTGAATATGAAGCAAATGCTTCTCAAACTTCTCAAATCTCTTCATCTAGACCTGCATCTCCCACAATGTCTGATATGCAAAATTTTGACTCTATCAATACAATTACTAAAGATTTTGAAATAGATAAAAACTATCTAAGAGATGAATTTAATTCCTCTCACAATGCTGAACATCGAGATTGGTTTAGATCTTTTTCTCGCTCCTTTAAAGACTCAATAAGAGATGTATGGTATAAAGATATGAATACTATTCAAATTAATATCCCGTTTTTTACATGGTTTTTATTGTTTTGTGAAAAACAAGGTATTGCTAATCCATATTCTCAAAATCACATATTTGTACAAACCAAACTTCAAAAAAATTGGGTTTTGAAGGATGGACAAACAATTAGTTCAGTTCATCCACCATTACAAAATATTACTTTTCCCTATTATGACCGTGAAATAAAGGCTAGTCCTTTTAAAGAAGGAAGAGTAGATCAAACAGATAAAACTCCAAATGTAGAAGACATCATTAAAATTTATCATCAAAATAATTTTACAAATCAAATCCTTCATACCGTTGCTACACAAGTAGATCAACTTTCAAATAAGGTTGATAATTTACAAAAAGAAACCTCTAGATCCATAGCCCCTAATACGATTGCATCATTAGGATCTAATAAGGTTTCTGCACCGCATTTCAAACCACCAGGATTAACTATACCTATGACTCAAATGTTTCCAAAAAATGGTTTTACTTCTTCTAACTCTAATTCTGCAGTGTTAGATAAAATTCAAAAATCTTTACAAAAATTAGCAGATAGTCCAAGTCATATTAAGGTTTTGAGTAAATATCAAAGTTCAGAGATATCTTCTGATGAAGAAAATTCTGAGTCTTTAATCATTTCAAAAGTTGCAAAGCAATTTCAAGAATCTGATAATGATCCTCATCAAATTAATAAAATACGATCATCTTGGAAGAATATCCCTACAAAAAACTATTATCCTAGGCCTACTCCTGTTGATCTTCAATATGAAGAAAGGTCTACATTTACCTCCAAATCCTTTTCCCCAGATATGATCCATGAATGGAACATAGATGGAAAATCTGATTATGAAATTCTTAATACTCTTCAAAATATGGGAATGGCTATTGTAGCTTACAAGGCAAAACCTTTGGATGAACAAATAATTTTTGGTTTTATTATATCAGGTTTTACTGGGCAATTAAAAAACTGGTGGGATAATCTTCTCACTTTACAAGACAGATTAGAAATTTTGAATCACGTTACTGACATCATGGATGATCAAGGAAATGTATTTCAAAAATCTGACTGCTGTGATTTCTTAATCATAGTTATTGCCTTTCATTTTGTCGGTAACCCTACTCAAACTCTTTCTTCTGGAGAAACGATTTTACAAAATTTACGTTGCCCAACTTTAAGTGACTATAGATGATATAAAGATACCTTCTTTAGTTATGTTTTACAAAGACAAGATTGCAATCAAAGTTTTTGGAAAGAAAAATTTATATCAGGACTACCAAAATTATTTGCTCAAAGAATTTTTAGAAAAATAGCTGAACATGATACAGATAAAGAACAAGCTCTTAATAATACTACTTATGGAGGACTTTTCGCTTTCATTAAAAAGGAAGGTCTTTCTTTATGTGAAGAACTCAAACTCCAAGCCAAATATACCTCTGAAAAGAAACAATCTAGGAAAGAAATTGGATGTTTCTGTGAAGCATTTGGTATGGAAGCTATTAGAGCTCCCTCTACAAAAAAGAAAATTAAAAAACAATTTTCTAAATTTTCAAAAGATAAAAATAAAAATTCTTATCCTTCTTATTATCGAAAGAAACGAGGAAAGAAAAATTTTGGCAATTTCCGAAAATCAAACAAAGCTTTCAAAATCTTTTGTTATTCGTGTGGAAAACCTGGACATAAAGCAAATGCTTGTACCACAAAGAAAAAGATTCAAGAATTATTTATTAACGACTCTGAGCTAGGAGATAAAATATCCAAAATATTATTACAAACCCCTGAGTCTACTTCTTCTTCTTCTTCAGAAAAGGAAGATGACGAAATTTTACAAATTAATGATCAAACTTCTGATTCTGAATCTTCGATTTCTTCCTCTCCTATCAAATGCATTAATGTTTTAACAGATAAAGAGAAAAATGTGGAATTTCTTTTTGATCTCGTTGACAAAATCCAAGATAAAGAGATCAAAAGAGAAACCCTTTTGAAACTCAAAACTATGGTTTTGGGTGAAACCTCTACCTCTAAAAACAAAGAAAGTATTCCAATTCCTCAAATTGAACCTTTCAATATTTCAAAATTATTAGAAAAATACTCTTCCAAAGAAATGACTTCTAAATTAATTCCTATTAAGAATCAAACTCTTTCGGTCAAAGATCTTCAACTTGAAATAAATAAAATCAAAGAAGACATCATTTCTATCAAAAATAGTTTAAAGCATTTAGAAATCAAAGATTTCGAACTTGAAACAAAATTATCTATTTTAGAAAACCCCATCTATAAAGAAAATCTTTCTTTGGGAAAAGAGAAAGTTAATGGGGATGATGATGATTTTATCACTGTTATTAATAAAATTAATTTTCAAAAATGGTATGCACCAGTTACTTTTCAAATTGGAGATTTTCAAAAAACCTATATTGCTTTAATTGATAGTGGAGCGGATCAAAATTGCTTAAGGGAAGGATTAGTCCCAACTAAATTTTATGAAAAAACAAAAACTCGGTTATATAGTGCAAATAGTTCACCCATGGATATTAAATATAAAATTTCAAAAGGAAAGATCATAAATGAAAATTATAGTTTTACTAATACTTTCATTATTATTAATGATATTAAGGAAGAAATAATATTAGGCACTCCCTTTTTAACACAAATTTATCCTTTTTGGGTTGATGACAAAGGTGTTCATACAAAAATTTTAGGGAAACAATTATCATTTCCTTTTTTAAGTCCCATGTTACAAAAAGATATTAATTTATTACAAAATTCTTCAGTAATACAAAGTATAAATTTAATAAAACAAAAAGAATTTCAAATTTCTTCTTTAAAAGAAGAAATTTCTTTTCAAAGGATTGAAGAACAATTACAACAATCAAAATTGCAACAAAAAATTTTTAATTTAGAAAATATTTTTAAATCAAAAGTTTGTGCTGATATTCCAAATGCCTTTTGGGATAGAAAAAGGCATATTGTCACATTGCCATATGAAAAAGATTTCTCTGAAAAAAATATTCCTACAAAAGCTAGACCCATCCAAATGAATTCTGAGCATCTTGAATTCTGCAAGAAAGAAATTCAAACTCTTTTAGATAAAAAATTAATAACTCCATCCAAATCTCCTTGGAGCTGTGCAGCATTTTATGTTATGAATGCAGCAGAAAAAGAAAGAGGAGTTCCTAGATTAGTTATTAATTACAAACCTTTAAACAAAGTTCTTCAATGGATAAGATATCCAATCCCAAATAAAAGAGATTTAATTAATCGCTTATATAAAGCCAAAATATTTTCAAAATTTGATATGAAATCTGGTTTCTGGCAAATACAAATTGCTAAAGAAGATAGGTATAAAACTGCATTCACGGTACCATTTGGACATTATGAGTGGAATGTAATGCCTTTTGGACTTAAAAATGCTCCTTCTGAATTTCAACATATAATGAATGATATTTTCAATCAATTTTCTTCATTCATAATTGTTTATATAGATGATGTTTTAATTTTTTCTCATGATATTGATCAACATTTCAAACATTTACATATATTTCTAAACACTGTTGAAAAAAATGGTTTAGTAGTTTCTGCCACTAAAATGAAATTATTTCAAACAAAAATTAGATTTTTGGGACATGACATTTATAAAGGAACAATCAAGCCAATTACAAGGTCTTTAGAATTTGCAGAAAAATTCCCTAACGAAATTAAAGACAAAACCCAGTTACAAAGATTTTTGGGATGTCTAAATTATATATCAGATTTTTTCCCAAAGCTCAGACAAATTTGCATGCCCCTCTTTCAAAGACTTCAAAAAAATCCGCCTCCTTGGTCAGAAATTCATACTAAGACTATTATTGAATTAAAACAAAAAATCAAATCACTTCCATGTCTAGGCATTCCAGATCCATCTGCATTCATGATAGTAGAAACAGATGCATCAGAAATAGGATATGGTGGCATATTAAAACAAAGAATAGATACAAAAGAACAATTAGTTAGATTTCATTCAGGTCTCTGGCTGGGACCTCAAAAAAATTATTCTACCATTAAAAAGGAAATTTTATCTATAGTACTATGCGTTTCAAAATTTCAAGATGATCTTTACAACAAAAAATTTTTGATAAGGATCGACTGCAAATCTGCAAAAGAGGTTCTAGAAAAGGATGTCAAAAACATTGTTTCTAAACAAATTTTTGCAAGATGGCAAGCAATTTTATCAGTATTTGATTTTCAAATAGAGCATATAAGAGGCGAAAGTAACTCTCTCCCTGATTTCTTAACCAGAGAATTTCTACAGGGACATCATAATGCCAAGGAAGAAGAATCAGCAAGAAAAACTCAAAGGGTTCCAGAGTTCAGATGATTACGAAATGGAACCAGATCCAAAACCAAACAAAACAGAACAAAATAAATTTTCATCCTCCAAAAATCTTCAAACTACCCTATCCATTTCAAACAAATTTACTCAACTAAATGATTTTCCCCCACTTCCATATTCACAAATTGTTCAAGAGCCTACTTCACAAAATATTATTTCAAATTCAAAACAAAAAGAACCAACTACAAAAATACCAACACAAAGCTTTACCAAATCTGCATACATTACAAAAACCGAAATAGAAAATGTATATCTCACTAATTTTACAATTCCTCAAAGCCCACAAATTATTAATTCCATCAATCAAAAAACTTTTCCAAAAGGTTGCGAATGGATACCAGAAAATCGTTTTAAAACTCAAAGGTTTTATGAATTTATTTTAGTAGATTCAAACTCTGTTGAAATCCAACATATCAAGGATTCTTCAGAAAAAATAATTTATTCAAAATGTATTTTTAAGAAAATTATTTCGTCTGTAGAATGGGGAGACCCTTATGCAGAACGAATTTTTTCAAAAAGATTTTTCCCTCAAAATTACTCATACTATGATTACAAAATGGCCTGGTATAGAGCATTTTTATTCAGACCATTTGATCATTCATGGTTTTTTATATTTGACAAATATTGTCCAAAGAAATATCCTATGTGGTTTTATCATTGGTGGTATTTATTTGGACCAACTCCTCAAATTTATCCAAAAGAATGCAATGAGGGTTTCACAACTTTTGTTGCCAATTCAAATTATCAAGCTTATGAAACTCCAGTCATGTTTCATGCAGAATTTAAAATTCCATGGATTCTATGTTGGAGTTACTGTCTCAAACAACACCTTCCACGTCCATATCTATATTCATTAATAAGAGAATTCAAAATTAAATGGTGGGACAAATTTACCTTAGAAATTTGTTCAACAAAAAATGTTATCTCCTTTTTTCAAACCGGTATAAAAATGGAATACCAATCTCCATCAACCACCAACAAACCTTCACCCTCAAAAGCAACATCAAATTCAAACTCTCCTCAACACAATAAAAATCCCAAAGTAGAAAGTCCAAATTCAGAATCATTATCTAAAGTCCAGAAAGCTATTCTCAAAAAGATTCTTGAAGATCCACAATATGCAAAGAAAATATTATCAGAAGAATCCTCTGATGAGATTTTATCGGAGTTTTCAAATGAGTCTTATGATCCAACATTTGGTGGCCCATTTGCTCAAGATCCATACGACTTTTAATATTGAGTTCACAAAAGTTCAATTCAAATGTTCAACAACTTAAATTAATTCATCCGGAAGCACAAACGTAAGCAATGACGAAATCAAAAGTATCATTCAAATGTTCAACAACTCAAATTAATTCATCCGGAAGCACAAACGTAAGCAATGACGAAATCAAAAGCATCTCCAACAGTAATTCAAAGCATCTTCAACAGTAAAGCATCTCCAAAAGTGATTCAAAGCATCTTCAACAGTAAAGCATCTTCAATAGTAATTCAAAGCATCTTCTACAGTATTATAGTGTAACTTTAATAATTATGTTTGTACTATTTCTCTTTAATTTCTTATTGGAAGAGCAGATTGCACCTTATCTCTTCCTTTGTGTATAAATAAAGTGTCTAGCTCTAAGATGAGAGCATCCTGTAATTTTCTTTTGTTTAAGTCTTATCTCAAATAAATCTAACTTTCTTTACTTATCTTATTATTATCAATTATATAATAAGATTTATATCCACAAAATTATTAAATTATTTTCTCTATCGATCCTGTACTCCCTATTGGTATCAGAGCCAGTAAGTTATTAAATTGATTAATTGTGCATTTATTAAATTGCATTTGTATTGAGTGTTGGTAAAGTGCTTGGTCAGCCTAATTAAGTTGTTGGTAAGCCATTTTAAGTCTTGGTGTTCTCGGTTAGGTGGTCCCACTGTTCCCATTCAATTCAGTCATATTTAGTTTATGCAACATTTAATTTATTAATGGCAAACTGGTTAAGGAAAGCTATTAGTTTAGGATCACCTAATAATATAATTCAAAGTAGTGAAGTTCATATAGAAAAGAACTTTTCAAATTGGGAAATTCCAAAAGAAAATCTTACAAAAATTTATCATATAGGCATTACTGATTTTAAGACTGCATTTAGCATCAAAACTCATGAAGAGACTAGAAGCATTCAAAAAGAATCTGAAACTATGCATTTACTTTCAGAATCCAGCATTAAAGCTTATCTCAAACACAGATTTAGATTCATTCATTTTGGCCTTGTTCAAATAGGAATAAAACCATTAGTTCATAAAGGAGTTGATTGTCCAATTTTCCTAGCTCTCAGAGACGATCGACTTAATAATTATAAAGATTCTGTTTTGGCTATGATTCAAACTAATATCTGTAATGGCCCAATATATTTCAATTGTTTTCCAAACTTTACAGTAGATCTTCAAGACCCATTAATCTTATCTTCATTAATTTTAGATATTCAAATTTTAAATAATAAATTTAAAGAGTTTGCTAGAAATTTTGCAATTGTTTTCCGTGTTTATTTTAGATTAATGAATTCCACAGTTAATCAAAAATTCATACATGAGGCTTCTTCAAAAGAAGAAACTATTTTTATAGAGGTTCATGCTGAGAATACTAAATCAATAGTTTCTACAGCAAAAACCTTGAGATGGGATCAAATTTCTATTCCTGAGACATTTCAATTCTCAAATCCAATGCCTCCTAGAAACATAAGACAAGAAATAGAATGCATTGAGGAAGACGAAAATAAAGTTCTTATAAGGTTTGGGTCTATGAGAGAATTATCTAGTTCTCCTTGTACTTCTTCTTCCAACTATCCACGAAGATCTTTTTCTTTTCCTCAAAAAACAACTTCAGTCATTTCTGAACCAATCAAAGTCAGATATAAATCTCTTATTCCTGAATATGAAGCAAATGCTTCTCAAACTTCTCAAATCTCTTCATCTAGACCTGCATCTCCCACAATGTCTGATATGCAAAATTTTGACTCTATCAATACAATTACTAAAGATTTTGAAATAGATAAAAACTATCTAAGAGATGAATTTAATTCCTCTCACAATGCTGAACATCGAGATTGGTTTAGATCTTTTTCTCGCTCCTTTAAAGACTCAATAAGAGATGTATGGTATAAAGATATGAATACTATTCAAATTAATATCCCGTTTTTTACATGGTTTTTATTGTTTTGTGAAAAACAAGGTATTGCTAATCCATATTCTCAAAATCACATATTTGTACAAACCAAACTTCAAAAAAATTGGGTTTTGAAGGATGGACAAACAATTAGTTCAGTTCATCCACCATTACAAAATATTACTTTTCCCTATTATGACCGTGAAATAAAGGCTAGTCCTTTTAAAGAAGGAAGAGTAGATCAAACAGATAAAACTCCAAATGTAGAAGACATCATTAAAATTTATCATCAAAATAATTTTACAAATCAAATCCTTCATACCGTTGCTACACAAGTAGATCAACTTTCAAATAAGGTTGATAATTTACAAAAAGAAACCTCTAGATCCATAGCCCCTAATACGATTGCATCATTAGGATCTAATAAGGTTTCTGCACCGCATTTCAAACCACCAGGATTAACTATACCTATGACTCAAATGTTTCCAAAAAATGGTTTTACTTCTTCTAACTCTAATTCTGCAGTGTTAGATAAAATTCAAAAATCTTTACAAAAATTAGCAGATAGTCCAAGTCATATTAAGGTTTTGAGTAAATATCAAAGTTCAGAGATATCTTCTGATGAAGAAAATTCTGAGTCTTTAATCATTTCAAAAGTTGCAAAGCAATTTCAAGAATCTGATAATGATCCTCATCAAATTAATAAAATACGATCATCTTGGAAGAATATCCCTACAAAAAACTATTATCCTAGGCCTACTCCTGTTGATCTTCAATATGAAGAAAGGTCTACATTTACCTCCAAATCCTTTTCCCCAGATATGATCCATGAATGGAACATAGATGGAAAATCTGATTATGAAATTCTTAATACTCTTCAAAATATGGGAATGGCTATTGTAGCTTACAAGGCAAAACCTTTGGATGAACAAATAATTTTTGGTTTTATTATATCAGGTTTTACTGGGCAATTAAAAAACTGGTGGGATAATCTTCTCACTTTACAAGACAGATTAGAAATTTTGAATCACGTTACTGACATCATGGATGATCAAGGAAATGTATTTCAAAAATCTGACTGCTGTGATTTCTTAATCATAGTTATTGCCTTTCATTTTGTCGGTAACCCTACTCAAACTCTTTCTTCTGGAGAAACGATTTTACAAAATTTACGTTGCCCAACTTTAAGTGACTATAGATGGTATAAAGATACCTTCTTTAGTTATGTTTTACAAAGACAAGATTGCAATCAAAGTTTTTGGAAAGAAAAATTTATATCAGGACTACCAAAATTATTTGCTCAAAGAATTTTTAGAAAAATAGCTGAACATGATACAGATAAAGAACAAGCTCTTAATAATACTACTTATGGAGGACTTTTCGCTTTCATTAAAAAGGAAGGTCTTTCTTTATGTGAAGAACTCAAACTCCAAGCCAAATATACCTCTGAAAAGAAACAATCTAGGAAAGAAATTGGATGTTTCTGTGAAGCATTTGGTATGGAAGCTATTAGAGCTCCCTCTACAAAAAAGAAAATTAAAAAACAATTTTCTAAATTTTCAAAAGATAAAAATAAAAATTCTTATCCTTCTTATTATCGAAAGAAACGAGGAAAGAAAAATTTTGGAAATTTCCGAAAATCAAACAAAGCTTTCAAAATCTTTTGTTATTCGTGTGGAAAACCTGGACATAAAGCAAATGCTTGTACCACAAAGAAAAAGATTCAAGAATTATTTATTAACGACTCTGAGCTAGGAGATAAAATATCCAAAATATTATTACAAACCCCTGAGTCTACTTCTTCTTCTTCTTCAGAAAAGGAAGATGACGAAATTTTACAAATTAATGATCAAACTTCTGATTCTGAATCTTCGATTTCTTCCTCTCCTATCAAATGCATTAATGTTTTAACAGATAAAGAGAAAAATGTGGAATTTCTTTTTGATCTCGTTGACAAAATCCAAGATAAAGAGATCAAAAGAGAAACCCTTTTGAAACTCAAAACTATGGTTTTGGGTGAAACCTCTACCTCTAAAAACAAAGAAAGTATTCCAATTCCTCAAATTGAACCTTTCAATATTTCAAAATTATTAGAAAAATACTCTTCCAAAGAAATGACTTCTAAATTAATTCCTATTAAGAATCAAACTCTTTCGGTCAAAGATCTTCAACTTGAAATAAATAAAATCAAAGAAGACATCATTTCTATCAAAAATAGTTTAAAGCATTTAGAAATCAAAGATTTCGAACTTGAAACAAAATTATCTATTTTAGAAAACCCCATCTATAAAGAAAATCTTTCTTTGGGAAAAGAGAAAGTTAATGGGGATGATGATGATTTTATCACTGTTATTAATAAAATTAATTTTCAAAAATGGTATGCACCAGTTACTTTTCAAATTGGAGATTTTCAAAAAACCTATATTGCTTTAATTGATAGTGGAGCGGATCAAAATTGCTTAAGGGAAGGATTAGTCCCAACTAAATTTTATGAAAAAACAAAAACTCGGTTATATAGTGCAAATAGTTCACCCATGGATATTAAATATAAAATTTCAAAAGGAAAGATCATAAATGAAAATTATAGTTTTACTAATACTTTCATTATTATTAATGATATTAAGGAAGAAATAATATTAGGCACTCCCTTTTTAACACAAATTTATCCTTTTTGGGTTGATGACAAAGGTGTTCATACAAAAATTTTAGGGAAACAATTATCATTTCCTTTTTTAAGTCCCATGTTACAAAAAGATATTAATTTATTACAAAATTCTTCAGTAATACAAAGTATAAATTTAATAAAACAAAAAGAATTTCAAATTTCTTCTTTAAAAGAAGAAATTTCTTTTCAAAGGATTGAAGAACAATTACAACAATCAAAATTGCAACAAAAAATTTTTAATTTAGAAAATATTTTTAAATCAAAAGTTTGTGCTGATATTCCAAATGCCTTTTGGGATAGAAAAAGGCATATTGTCACATTGCCATATGAAAAAGATTTCTCTGAAAAAAATATTCCTACAAAAGCTAGACCCATCCAAATGAATTCTGAGCATCTTGAATTCTGCAAGAAAGAAATTCAAACTCTTTTAGATAAAAAATTAATAACTCCATCCAAATCTCCTTGGAGCTGTGCAGCATTTTATGTTATGAATGCAGCAGAAAAAGAAAGAGGAGTTCCTAGATTAGTTATTAATTACAAACCTTTAAACAAAGTTCTTCAATGGATAAGATATCCAATCCCAAATAAAAGAGATTTAATTAATCGCTTATATAAAGCCAAAATATTTTCAAAATTTGATATGAAATCTGGTTTCTGGCAAATACAAATTGCTAAAGAAGATAGGTATAAAACTGCATTCACGGTACCATTTGGACATTATGAGTGGAATGTAATGCCTTTTGGACTTAAAAATGCTCCTTCTGAATTTCAACATATAATGAATGATATTTTCAATCAATTTTCTTCATTCATAATTGTTTATATAGATGATGTTTTAATTTTTTCTCATGATATTGATCAACATTTCAAACATTTACATATATTTCTAAACACTGTTGAAAAAAATGGTTTAGTAGTTTCTGCCACTAAAATGAAATTATTTCAAACAAAAATTAGATTTTTGGGACATGACATTTATAAAGGAACAATCAAGCCAATTACAAGGTCTTTAGAATTTGCAGAAAAATTCCCTAACGAAATTAAAGACAAAACCCAGTTACAAAGATTTTTGGGATGTCTAAATTATATATCAGATTTTTTCCCAAAGCTCAGACAAATTTGCATGCCCCTCTTTCAAAGACTTCAAAAAAATCCGCCTCCCTGGTCAGAAATTCATACTAAGACTATTATTGAATTAAAACAAAAAATCAAATCACTTCCATGTCTAGGCATTCCAGATCCATCTGCATTCATGATAGTAGAAACAGATGCATCAGAAATAGGATATGGTGGCATATTAAAACAAATAATAGATACAAAAGAACAATTAGTTAGATTTCATTCAGGTCTCTGGCTCGGACCTCAAAAAAATTATTCTACCATTAAAAAGGAAATTTTATCTATAGTACTATGCGTTTCAAAATTTCAAGATGATCTTTACAACAAAAAATTTTTGATAAGGATCGACTGCAAATCTGCAAAAGAGGTTCTAGAAAAGGATGTCAAAAACATTGTTTCTAAACAAATTTTTGCAAGATGGCAAGCAATTTTATCAGTATTTGATTTTCAAATAGAGCATATAAGAGGCGAAAGTAACTCTCTCCCTGATTTCTTAACCAGAGAATTTCTACAGGGACATCATAATGCCAAGGAAGAAGAATCAGCAAGAAAAACTCAAAGGGTTCCAGAGTTCAGATGATTACGAAATGGAACCAGATCCAAAACCAAACAAAACAGAACAAAATAAATTTTCATCCTCCAAAAATCTTCAAACTACCCTATCCATTTCAAACAAATTTACTCAACTAAATGATTTTCCCCCACTTCCATATTCACAAATTGTTCAAGAGCCTACTTCACAAAATATTATTTCAAATTCAAAACAAAAAGAACCAACTACAAAAATACCAACACAAAGCTTTACCAAATCTGCATACATTACAAAAACCGAAATAGAAAATGTATATCTCACTAATTTTACAATTCCTCAAAGCCCACAAATTATTAATTCCATCAATCAAAAAACTTTTCCAAAAGGTTGCGAATGGATACCAGAAAATCGTTTTAAAACTCAAAGGTTTTATGAATTTATTTTAGTAGATTCAAACTCTGTTGAAATCCAACATATCAAGGATTCTTCAGAAAAAATAATTTATTCAAAATGTATTTTTAAGAAAATTATTTCGTCTGTAGAATGGGGAGACCCTTATGCAGAACGAATTTTTTCAAAAAGATTTTTCCCTCAAAATTACTCATACTATGATTACAAAATGGCCTGGTATAGAGCATTTTTATTCAGACCATTTGATCATTCATGGTTTTTTATATTTGACAAATATTGTCCAAAGAAATATCCTATGTGGTTTTATCATTGGTGGTATTTATTTGGACCAACTCCTCAAATTTATCCAAAAGAATGCAATGAGGGTTTCACAACTTTTGTTGCCAATTCAAATTATCAAGCTTATGAAACTCCAGTCATGTTTCATGCAGAATTTAAAATTCCATGGATTCTATGTTGGAGTTACTGTCTCAAACAACACCTTCCACGTCCATATCCATATTCATTAATAAGAGAATTCAAAATTAAATGGTGGGACAAATTTACCTTAGAAATTTGTTCAACAAAAAATGTTATCTCCTTTTTTCAAACCGGTATAAAAATGGAATACCAATCTCCATCAACCACCAACAAACCTTCACCCTCAAAAGCAACATCAAATTCAAACTCTCCTCAACACAATAAAAATCCCAAAGTAGAAAGTCCAAATTCAGAATCATTATCTAAAGTCCAGAAAGCTATTCTCAAAAAGATTCTTGAAGATCCACAATATGCAAAGAAAATATTATCAGAAGAATCCTCTGATGAGATTTTATCGGAGTTTTCAAATGAGTCTTATGATCCAACATTTGGTGGCCCATTTGCTCAAGATCCATACGACTTTTAATATTGAGTTCACAAAAGTTCAATTCAAATGTTCAACAACTTAAATTAATTCATCCGGAAGCACAAACGTAAGCAATGACGAAATCAAAAGTATCATTCAAATGTTCAACAACTCAAATTAATTCATCCGGAAGCACAAACGTAAGCAATGACGAAATCAAAAGCATCTCCAACAGTAATTCAAAGCATCTTCAACAGTAAAGCATCTCCAACAGTGATTCAAAGCATCTTCAACAGTAAAGCATCTTCAATAGTAATTCAAAGCATCTTCTACAGTATTATAGTGTAACTTTAATAATTATGTTTGTACTATTTCTCTTTAATTTCTTATTGGAAGAGCAGATTGCACCTTATCTCTTCCTTTGTGTATAAATAAAGTGTCTAGCTCTAAGATGAGAGCATCCTGTAATTTTCTTTTGTTTAAGTCTTATCTCAAATAAATCTAACTTTCTTTACTTATCTTATTATTATCAATTATATAATAAGATTTATATCCACAAAATTATTAAATTATTTTCTCTATCGATCCTGTACTCCCTATTGGTATCAGAGCCAGTAAGTTATTAAATTGATTAATTGTGCATTTATTAAATTGCATTTGTATTGAGTGTTGGTAAAGTGCTTGGTCAGCCTAATTAAGTTGTTGGTAAGCCATTTTAAGTCTTGGTGTTCTCGGTTAGGTGGTCCCACTGTTCCCATTCAATTCAGTCATATTTAGTTTATGCAACATTTAATTTATTAATGGCAAACTGGTTAAGGAAAGCTATTAGTTTAGGATCACCTAATAATATAATTCAAAGTAGTGAAGTTCATATAGAAAAGAACTTTTCAAATTGGGAAATTCCAAAAGAAAATCTTACAAAAATTTATCATATAGGCATTACTGATTTTAAGACTGCATTTAGCATCAAAACTCATGAAGAGACTAGAAGCATTCAAAAAGAATCTGAAACTATGCATTTACTTTCAGAATCCAGCATTAAAGCTTATCTCAAACACAGATTTAGATTCATTCATTTTGGCCTTGTTCAAATAGGAATAAAACCATTAGTTCATAAAGGAGTTGATTGTCCAATTTTCCTAGCTCTCAGAGACGATCGACTTAATAATTATAAAGATTCTGTTTTGGCTATGATTCAAACTAATATCTGTAATGGCCCAATATATTTCAATTGTTTTCCAAACTTTACAGTAGATCTTCAAGACCCATTAATCTTATCTTCATTAATTTTAGATATTCAAATTTTAAATAATAAATTTAAAGAGTTTGCTAGAAATTTTGCAATTGTTTTCCGTGTTTATTTTAGATTAATGAATTCCACAGTTAATCAAAAATTCATACATGAGGCTTCTTCAAAAGAAGAAACTATTTTTATAGAGGTTCATGCTGAGAATACTAAATCAATAGTTTCTACAGCAAAAACCTTGAGATGGGATCAAATTTCTATTCCTGAGACATTTCAATTCTCAAATCCAATGCCTCCTAGAAACATAAGACAAGAAATAGAATGCATTGAGGAAGACGAAAATAAAGTTCTTATAAGGTTTGGGTCTATGAGAGAATTATCTAGTTCTCCTTGTACTTCTTCTTCCAACTATCCACGAAGATCTTTTTCTTTTCCTCAAAAAACAACTTCAGTCATTTCTGAACCAATCAAAGTCAGATATAAATCTCCTATTCCTGAATATGAAGCAAATGCTTCTCAAACTTCTCAAATCTCTTCATCTAGACCTGCATCTCCCACAATGTCTGATATGCAAAATTTTGACTCTATCAATACAATTACTAAAGATTTTGAAATAGATAAAAACTATCTAAGAGATGAATTTAATTCCTCTCACAATGCTGAACATCGAGATTGGTTTAGATCTTTTTCTCGCTCCTTTAAAGACTCAATAAGAGATGTATGGTATAAAGATATGAATACTATTCAAATTAATATCCCGTTTTTTACATGGTTTTTATTGTTTTGTGAAAAACAAGGTATTGCTAATCCATATTCTCAAAATCACATATTTGTACAAACCAAACTTCAAAAAAATTGGGTTTTGAAGGATGGACAAACAATTAGTTCAGTTCATCCACCATTACAAAATATTACTTTTCCCTATTATGACCGTGAAATAAAGGCTAGTCCTTTTAAAGAAGGAAGAGTAGATCAAACAGATAAAACTCCAAATGTAGAAGACATCATTAAAATTTATCATCAAAATAATTTTACAAATCAAATCCTTCATACCGTTGCTACACAAGTAGATCAACTTTCAAATAAGGTTGATAATTTACAAAAAGAAACCTCTAGATCCATAGCCCCTAATACGATTGCATCATTAGGATCTAATAAGGTTTCTGCACCGCATTTCAAACCACCAGGATTAACTATACCTATGACTCAAATGTTTCCAAAAAATGGTTTTACTTCTTCTAACTCTAATTCTGCAGTGTTAGATAAAATTCAAAAATCTTTACAAAAATTAGCAGATAGTCCAAGTCATATTAAGGTTTTGAGTAAATATCAAAGTTCAGAGATATCTTCTGATGAAGAAAATTCTGAGTCTTTAATCATTTCAAAAGTTGCAAAGCAATTTCAAGAATCTGATAATGATCCTCATCAAATTAATAAAATACGATCATCTTGGAAGAATATCCCTACAAAAAACTATTATCCTAGGCCTACTCCTGTTGATCTTCAATATGAAGAAAGGTCTACATTTACCTCCAAATCCTTTTCCCCAGATATGATCCATGAATGGAACATAGATGGAAAATCTGATTATGAAATTCTTAATACTCTTCAAAATATGGGAATGGCTATTGTAGCTTACAAGGCAAAACCTTTGGATGAACAAATAATTTTTGGTTTTATTATATCAGGTTTTACTGGGCAATTAAAAAACTGGTGGGATAATCTTCTCACTTTACAAGACAGATTAGAAATTTTGAATCACGTTACTGACATCATGGATGATCAAGGAAATGTATTTCAAAAATCTGACTGCTGTGATTTCTTAATCATAGTTATTGCCTTTCATTTTGTCGGTAACCCTACTCAAACTCTTTCTTCTGGAGAAACGATTTTACAAAATTTACGTTGCCCAACATTAAGTGACTATAGATGGTATAAAGATACCTTCTTTAGTTATGTTTTACAAAGACAAGATTGCAATCAAAGTTTTTGGAAAGAAAAATTTATATCAGGACTACCAAAATTATTTGCTCAAAGAATTTTTAGAAAAATAGCTGAACATGATACAGATAAAGAACAAGCTCTTAATAATACTACTTATGGAGGACTTTTCGCTTTCATTAAAAAGGAAGGTCTTTCTTTATGTGAAGAACTCAAACTCCAAGCCAAATATACCTCTGAAAAGAAACAATCTAGGAAAGAAATTGGATGTTTCTGTGAAGCATTTGGTATGGAAGCTATTAGAGCTCCCTCTACAAAAAAGAAAATTAAAAAACAATTTTCTAAATTTTCAAAAGATAAAAATAAAAATTCTTATCCTTCTTATTATCGAAAGAAACGAGGAAAGAAAAATTTCGGAAATTTCCGAAAATCAAACAAAGCTTTCAAAATCTTTTGTTATTCGTGTGGAAAACCTGGACATAAAGCAAATGCTTGTACCACAAAGAAAAAGATTCAAGAATTATTTATTAACGACTCTGAGCTAGGAGATAAAATATCCAAAATATTATTACAAACCCCTGAGTCTACTTCTTCTTCTTCTTCAGAAAAGGAAGATGACGAAATTTTACAAATTAATGATCAAACTTCTGATTCTGAATCTTCGATTTCTTCCTCTCCTATCAAATGCATTAATGTTTTAACAGATAAAGAGAAAAATGTGGAATTTCTTTTTGATCTCGTTGACAAAATCCAAGATAAAGAGATCAAAAGAGAAACCCTTTTGAAACTCAAAACTATGGTTTTGGGTGAAACCTCTACCTCTAAAAACAAAGAAAGTATTCCAATTCCTCAAATTGAACCTTTCAATATTTCAAAATTATTAGAAAAATACTCTTCCAAAGAAATGACTTCTAAATTAATTCCTATTAAGAATCAAACTCTTTCGGTCAAAGATCTTCAACTTGAAATAAATAAAATCAAAGAAGACATCATTTCTATCAAAAATAGTTTAAAGCATTTAGAAATCAAAGATTTCGAACTTGAAACAAAATTATCTATTTTAGAAAACCCCATCTATAAAGAAAATCTTTCTTTGGGAAAAGAGAAAGTTAATGGGGATGATGATGATTTTATCACTGTTATTAATAAAATTAATTTTCAAAAATGGTATGCACCAGTTACTTTTCAAATTGGAGATTTTCAAAAAACCTATATTGCTTTAATTGATAGTGGAGCGGATCAAAATTGCTTAAGGGAAGGATTAGTCCCAACTAAATTTTATGAAAAAACAAAAACTCGGTTATATAGTGCAAATAGTTCACCCATGGATATTAAATATAAAATTTCAAAAGGAAAGATCATAAATGAAAATTATAGTTTTACTAATACTTTCATTATTATTAATGATATTAAGGAAGAAATAATATTAGGCACTCCCTTTTTAACACAAATTTATCCTTTTTGGGTTGATGACAAAGGTGTTCATACAAAAATTTTAGGGAAACAATTATCATTTCCTTTTTTAAGTCCCATGTTACAAAAAGATATTAATTTATTACAAAATTCTTCAGTAATACAAAGTATAAATTTAATAAAACAAAAAGAATTTCAAATTTCTTCTTTAAAAGAAGAAATTTCTTTTCAAAGGATTGAAGAACAATTACAACAATCAAAATTGCAACAAAAAATTTTTAATTTAGAAAATATTTTTAAATCAAAAGTTTGTGCTGATATTCCAAATGCCTTTTGGGACAGAAAAAGGCATATTGTCACATTGCCATATGAAAAAGATTTCTCTGAAAAAAATATTCCTACAAAAGCTAGACCCATCCAAATGAATTCTGAGCATCTTGAATTCTGCAAGAAAGAAATTCAAACTCTTTTAGATAAAAAATTAATAACTCCATCCAAATCTCCTTGGAGCTGTGCAGCATTTTATGTTATGAATGCAGCAGAAAAAGAAAGAGGAGTTCCTAGATTAGTTATTAATTACAAACCTTTAAACAAAGTTCTTCAATGGATAAGATATCCAATCCCAAATAAAAGAGATTTAATTAATCGCTTATATAAAGCCAAAATATTTTCAAAATTTGATATGAAATCTGGTTTCTGGCAAATACAAATTGCTAAAGAAGATAGGTATAAAACTGCATTCACGGTACCATTTGGACATTATGAGTGGAATGTAATGCCTTTTGGACTTAAAAATGCTCCTTCTGAATTTCAACATATAATGAATGATATTTTCAATCAATTTTCTTCATTCATAATTGTTTATATAGATGATGTTTTAATTTTTTCTCATGATATTGATCAACATTTCAAACATTTACATATATTTCTAAACACTGTTGAAAAAAATGGTTTAGTAGTTTCTGCCACTAAAATGAAATTATTTCAAACAAAAATTAGATTTTTGGGACATGACATTTATAAAGGAACAATCAAGCCAATTACAAGGTCTTTAGAATTTGCAGAAAAATTCCCTAACGAAATTAAAGACAAAACCCAGTTACAAAGATTTTTGGGATGTCTAAATTATATATCAGATTTTTTCCCAAAGCTCAGACAAATTTGCATGCCCCTCTTTCAAAGACTTCAAAAAAATCCGCCTCCCTGGTCAGAAATTCATACTAAGACTATTATTGAATTAAAACAAAAAATCAAATCACTTCCATGTCTAGGCATTCCAGATCCATCTGCATTCATGATAGTAGAAACAGATGCATCAGAAATAGGATATGGTGGCATATTAAAACAAAGAATAGATACAAAAGAACAATTAGTTAGATTTCATTCAGGTCTCTGGCTCGGACCTCAAAAAAATTATTCTACCATTAAAAAGGAAATTTTATCTATAGTACTATGCGTTTCAAAATTTCAAGATGATCTTTACAACAAAAAATTTTTGATAAGGATCGACTGCAAATCTGCAAAAGAGGTTCTAGAAAAGGATGTCAAAAACATTGTTTCTAAACAAATTTTTGCAAGATGGCAAGCAATTTTATCAGTATTTGATTTTCAAATAGAGCATATAAGAGGCGAAAGTAACTCTCTCCCTGATTTCTTAACTAGAGAATTTCTACAGGGACATCATAATGCCAAGGAAGAAGAATCAGCAAGAAAAACTCAAAGGGTTCCAGAGTTCAGATGATTACGAAATGGAACCAGATCCAAAACCAAACAAAACAGAACAAAATAAATTTTCATCCTCCAAAAATCTTCAAACTACCCTATCCATTTCAAACAAATTTACTCAACTAAATGATTTTCCCCCACTTCCATATTCACAAATTGTTCAAGAGCCTACTTCACAAAATATTATTTCAAATTCAAAACAAAAAGAACCAACTACAAAAATACCAACACAAAGCTTTACCAAATCTGCATACATTACAAAAACCGAAATAGAAAATGTATATCTCACTAATTTTACAATTCCTCAAAGCCCACAAATTATTAATTCCATCAATCAAAAAACTTTTCCAAAAGGTTGCGAATGGATACCAGAAAATCGTTTTAAAACTCAAAGGTTTTATGAATTTATTTTAGTAGATTCAAACTCTGTTGAAATCCAACATATCAAGGATTCTTCAGAAAAAATAATTTATTCAAAATGTATTTTTAAGAAAATTATTTCGTCTGTAGAATGGGGAGACCCTTATGCAGAACGAATTTTTTCAAAAAGATTTTTCCCTCAAAATTACTCATACTATGATTACAAAATGGCCTGGTATAGAGCATTTTTATTCAGACCATTTGATCATTCATGGTTTTTTATATTTGACAAATATTGTCCAAAGAAATATCCTATGTGGTTTTATCATTGGTGGTATTTATTTGGACCAACTCCTCAAATTTATCCAAAAGAATGCAATGAGGGTTTCACAACTTTTGTTGCCAATTCAAATTATCAAGCTTATGAAACTCCAGTCATGTTTCATGCAGAATTTAAAATTCCATGGATTCTATGTTGGAGTTACTGTCTCAAACAACACCTTCCACGTCCATATCCATATTCATTAATAAGAGAATTCAAAATTAAATGGTGGGACAAATTTACCTTAGAAATTTGTTCAACAAAAAATGTTATCTCCTTTTTTCAAACCGGTATAAAAATGGAATACCAATCTCCATCAACCACCAACAAACCTTCACCCTCAAAAGCAACATCAAATTCAAACTCTCCTCAACACAATAAAAATCCCAAAGTAGAAAGTCCAAATTCAGAATCATTATCTAAAGTCCAGAAAGCTATTCTCAAAAAGATTCTTGAAGATCCACAATATGCAAAGAAAATATTATCAGAAGAATCCTCTGATGAGATTTTATCGGAGTTTTCAAATGAGTCTTATGATCCAACATTTGGTGGCCCATTTGCTCAAGATCCATACGACTTTTAATATTGAGTTCACAAAAGTTCAATTCAAATGTTCAACAACTCAAATTAATTCATCCGGAAGCACAAACGTAAGCAATGACGAAATCAAAAGTATCATTCAAATGTTCAACAACTCAAATTAATTCATCCGGAAGCACAAACGTAAGCAATGACGAAATCAAAAGCATCTCCAACAGTAATTCAAAGCATCTTCAACAGTAAAGCATCTCCAACAGTGATTCAAAGCATCTTCAACAGTAAAGCATCTTCAATAGTAATTCAAAGCATCTTCTACAGTATTATAGTGTAACTTTAATAATTATGTTTGTACTATTTCTCTTTAATTTCTTATTGGAAGAGCAGATTGCACCTTATCTCTTCCTTTGTGTATAAATAAAGTGTCTAGCTCTAAGATGAGAGCATCCTGTAATTTTCTTTTGTTTAAGTCTTATCTCAAATAAATCTAACTTTCTTTACTTATCTTATTATTATCAATTATATAATAAGATTTATATCCACAAAATTATTAAATTATTTTCTCTATCGATCCTGAAACTATGATATATTAAATGCTATGATAAAATCGTATGGATAAAGTCATATAATTTTGACTTTATAAGCTATATAATAAATTTTTGTGTTTTCTTATTATTTGTTAATAAAATTATATAGCTATATAATAAATTATGATTTGAAATTAACAAATATATAAAGTCAAAATTTATTATTTGTTAATAAAAGTGCTAAATAATAAATATAAAATTATATAGCTCAAAATAATTCTTTGTTAATAAAATAAATTCATATTATTAACATTTATTATATAGGTTATAAAGTCATATGATTAAATGCACATAAGAGTTGTGATGTTTAATAATTTTCTAAAATCTTATTTATCATATAGGCATTATCTAAATATATGATAAAGTCATATTATTGGTATCCCGATAATAAGATTTTAAAGTAAAATATATATATTAAATTACAGTGACTAATTTAATAAGATAAAGTATATATCATATCACTGTATCAGAGCTATAATATGACTTTATAAGCTATATAATAAATGTTAATAATATGACTTTATCTATAAAGAAAACACAATATATATAGCTCAAAATCATATGACTTTATAAGTGCTATATAATAAATAATTGTTAAATTAACATCTATAAGTTAGATTTATTTGAGATAAGACTTAAACAAAAGAAAATTACAGGATGCTCTCATCTTAGAGCTAGACACTTTATTTATACACAAAGGAAGAGATAAGGTGCAATCTGCTCTTCCAATAAGAAATTAAAGAGAAATAGTACAAACATAATTATTAAAGTTACACTATAATACTGTAGAAGATGCTTTGAATTACTATTGAAGATGCTTTACTGTTGAAGATGCTTTGAATCACTGTTGGAGATGCTTTACTGTTGAAGATGCTTTGAATTACTGTTGGAGATGCTTTTGATTTCGTCATTGCTTACGTTTGTGCTTCCGGATGAATTAATTTGAGTTGTTGAACATTTGAATGATACTTTTGTGAACTCAATATTAAAAGTCGTATGGATCTTGAGCAAATGGGCCACCAAATGTTGGATCATAAGACTCATTTGAAAACTCCGATAAAATCTCATCAGAGGATTCTTCTGATAATATTTTCTTTGCATATTGTGGATCTTCAAGAATCTTTTTGAGAATAGCTTTCTGGACTTTAGATAATGATTCTGAATTTGGACTTTCTACTTTGGGATTTTTATTGTGTTGAGGAGAGTTTGAATTTGATGTTGCTTTTGAGGGTGAAGGTTTGTTGGTGGTTGATGGAGATTGGTATTCCATTTTTATACCGGTTTGAAAAAAGGAGATAACATTTTTTGTTGAACAAATTTCTAAGGTAAATTTGTCCCACCATTTAATTTTGAATTCTCTTATTAATGAATATGGATATGCACGTGGAAGGTGTTGTTTGAGACAGTAACTCCAACATAGAATCCATGGAATTTTAAATTCTACATGAAACATGACTGGAGTTTCATAAGCTTGATAATTTGAATTGGCAACAAAAGTTGTGAAACCCTCATTGCATTCTTTTGGATAAATTTGAGGAGTTGGTCCAAATAAATACCACCAATGATAAAACCACATAGGATATTTCTTTGGACAATATTTGTCAAATATAAAAAACCATGAATGATCAAATGGTCTGAATAAAAATGCTCTATACCAGGCCATTTTGTAATCATAGTATGAGTAATTTTGAGGGAAAAATCTTTTTGAAAAAATTCGTTCTGCATAAGGGTCTCCCCATTCTACAGACGAAATAATTTTCTTAAAAATACATTTTGAATAAATTATTTTTTCTGAAGAATCCTTGATATGTTGGATTTCAACAGAGTTTGAATCTACTAAAATAAATTCATAAAACCTTTGAGTTTTAAAACGATTTTCTGGTATCCATTCGCAACCTTTTGGAAAAGTTTTTTGATTGATGGAATTAATAATTTGTGGGCTTTGAGGAATTGTAAAATTAGTGAGATATACATTTTCTATTTCGGTTTTTGTAATGTATGCAGATTTGGTAAAGCTTTGTGTTGGTATTTTTGTAGTTGGTTCTTTTTGTTTTGAATTTGAAATAATATTTTGTGAAGTAGGCTCTTGAACAATTTGTGAATATGGAAGTGGGGGAAAATCATTTAGTTGAGTAAATTTGTTTGAAATGGATAGGGTAGTTTGAAGATTTTTGGAGGATGAAAATTTATTTTGTTCTGTTTTGTTTGGTTTTGGATCTGGTTCCATTTCGTAATCACCTGAACTCTGGAACCCTTTGAGTTTTTCTTGCTGATTCTTCTTCCTTGGCATTATGATGTCCCTGTAGAAATTCTCTAGTTAAGAAATCAGGGAGAGAGTTACTTTCGCCTCTTATATGCTCTATTTGAAAATCAAATACTGATAAAATTGCTTGCCATCTTGCAAAAATTTGTTTAGAAACAATGTTTTTGACATCCTTTTCTAGAACCTCTTTTGCAGATTTGCAGTCGATCCTTATCAAAAATTTTTTGTTGTAAAGATCATCTTGAAATTTTGAAACGCATAGTACTATAGATAAAATTTCCTTTTTAATGGTAGAATAATTTTTTTGAGGTCCGAGCCAGAGACCTGAATGAAATCTAACTAATTGTTCTTTTGTATCTATTCTTTGTTTTAATATGCCACCATATCCTATTTCTGATGCATCTGTTTCTACTATCATGAATGCAGATGGATCTGGAATGCCTAGACATGGAAGTGATTTGATTTTTTGTTTTAATTCAATAATAGTCTTAGTATGAATTTCTGACCAGGGAGGCGGATTTTTTTGAAGTCTTTGAAAGAGGGGCATGCAAATTTGTCTGAGCTTTGGGAAAAAATCTGATATATAATTTAGACATCCCAAAAATCTTTGTAACTGGGTTTTGTCTTTAATTTCGTTAGGGAATTTTTCTGCAAATTCTAAAGACCTTGTAATTGGCTTGATTGTTCCTTTATAAATGTCATGTCCCAAAAATCTAATTTTTGTTTGAAATAATTTCATTTTAGTGGCAGAAACTACTAAACCATTTTTTTCAACAGTGTTTAGAAATATATGTAAATGTTTGAAATGTTGATCAATATCATGAGAAAAAATTAAAACATCATCTATATAAACAATTATGAATGAAGAAAATTGATTGAAAATATCATTCATTATATGTTGAAATTCAGAAGGAGCATTTTTAAGTCCAAAAGGCATTACATTCCACTCATAATGTCCAAATGGTACCGTGAATGCAGTTTTATACCTATCTTCTTTAGCAATTTGTATTTGCCAGAAACCAGATTTCATATCAAATTTTGAAAATATTTTGGCTTTATATAAGCGATTAATTAAATCTCTTTTATTTGGGATTGGATATCTTATCCATTGAAGAACTTTGTTTAAAGGTTTGTAATTAATAACTAATCTAGGAACTCCTCTTTCTTTTTCTGCTGCATTCATAACATAAAATGCTGCACAGCTCCAAGGAGATTTGGATGGAGTTATTAATTTTTTATCTAAAAGAGTTTGAATTTCTTTCTTGCAGAATTCAAGATGCTCAGAATTCATTTGGATGGGTCTAGCTTTTGTAGGAATATTTTTTTCAGAGAAATCTTTTTCATATGGCAATGTGACAATATGCCTTTTTCTATCCCAAAAGGCATTTGGAATATCAGCACAAACTTTTGATTTAAAAATATTTTCTAAATTAAAAATTTTTTGTTGCAATTTTGATTGTTGTAATTGTTCTTCAATCCTTTGAAAAGAAATTTCTTCTTTTAAAGAAGAAATTTGAAATTCTTTTTGTTTTATTAAATTTATACTTTGTATTACTGAAGAATTTTGTAATAAATTAATATCTTTTTGTAACATGGGACTTAAAAAAGGAAATGATAATTGTTTCCCTAAAATTTTTGTATGAACACCTTTGTCATCAACCCAAAAAGGATAAATTTGTGTTAAAAAGGGAGTGCCTAATATTATTTCTTCCTTAATATCATTAATAATAATGAAAGTATTAGTAAAACTATAATTTTCATTTATGATCTTTCCTTTTGAAATTTTATATTTAATATCCATGGGTGAACTATTTGCACTATATAACCGAGTTTTTGTTTTTTCATAAAATTTAGTTGGGACTAATCCTTCCCTTAAGCAATTTTGATCCGCTCCACTATCAATTAAAGCAATATAGGTTTTTTGAAAATCTCCAATTTGAAAAGTAACTGGTGCATACCATTTTTGAAAATTAATTTTATTAATAACAGTGATAAAATCATCATCATCCCCATTAACTTTCTCTTTTCCCAAAGAAAGATTTTCTTTATAGATGGGGTTTTCTAAAATAGATAATTTTGTTTCAAGTTCGAAATCTTTGATTTCTAAATGCTTTAAACTATTTTTGATAGAAATGATGTCTTCTTTGATTTTATTTATTTCAAGTTGAAGATCTTTGACCGAAAGAGTTTGATTCTTAATAGGAATTAATTTAGAAGTCATTTCTTTGGAAGAGTATTTTTCTAATAATTTTGAAATATTGAAAGGTTCAATTTGAGGAATTGGAATACTTTCTTTGTTTTTAGAGGTAGAGGTTTCACCCAAAACCATAGTTTTGAGTTTCAAAAGGGTTTCTCTTTTGATCTCTTTATCTTGGATTTTGTCAACGAGATCAAAAAGAAATTCCACATTTTTCTCTTTATCTGTTAAAACATTAATGCATTTGATAGGAGAGGAAGAAATCGAAGATTCAGAATCAGAAGTTTGATCATTAATTTGTAAAATTTCGTCATCTTCCTTTTCTGAAGAAGAAGAAGAAGTAGACTCAGGGGTTTGTAATAATATTTTGGATATTTTATCTCCTAGCTCAGAGTCGTTAATAAATAATTCTTGAATCTTTTTCTTTGTGGTACAAGCATTTGCTTTATGTCCAGGTTTTCCACACGAATAACAAAAGATTTTGAAAGCTTTGTTTGATTTTCGGAAATTTCCAAAATTTTTCTTTCCTCGTTTCTTTCGATAATAAGAAGGATAAGAATTTTTATTTTTATCTTTTGAAAATTTAGAAAATTGTTTTTTAATTTTCTTTTTTGTAGAGGGAGCTCTAATAGCTTCCATACCAAATGCTTCACAGAAACATCCAATTTCTTTCCTAGATTGTTTCTTTTCAGAGGTATATTTGGCTTGGAGTTTGAGTTCTTCACATAAAGAAAGACCTTCCTTTTTAATGAAAGCGAAAAGTCCTCCATAAGTAGTATTATTAAGAGCTTGTTCTTTATCTGTATCATGTTCAGCTATTTTTCTAAAAATTCTTTGAGCAAATAATTTTGGTAGTCCTGATATAAATTTTTCTTTCCAAAAACTTTGATTGCAATCTTGTCTTTGTAAAACATAACTAAAGAAGGTATCTTTATACCATCTATAGTCACTTAAAGTTGGGCAACGTAAATTTTGTAAAATCGTTTCTCCAGAAGAAAGAGTTTGAGTGGGGTTACCGACAAAATGAAAGGCAATAACTATGATTAAGAAATCACAGCAGTCAGATTTTTGAAATACATTTCCTTGATCATCCATGATGTCAGTAACGTGATTCAAAATTTCTAATCTGTCTTGTAAAGTGAGAAGATTATCCCACCAGTTTTTTAATTGCCCAGTAAAACCTGATATAATAAAACCAAAAATTATTTGTTCATCCAAAGGTTTTGCCTTGTAAGCTACAATAGCCATTCCCATATTTTGAAGAGTATTAAGAATTTCATAATCAGATTTTCCATCTATGTTCCATTCATGGATCATATCTGGGGAAAAGGATTTGGAGGTAAATGTAGACCTTTCTTCATATTGAAGATCAACAGGAGTAGGCCTAGGATAATAGTTTTTTGTAGGGATATTCTTCCAAGATTATCGTATTTTATTAATTTGATGAGGATCATTATCAGATTCTTGAAATTGCTTTGCAACTTTTGAAATGATTAAAGACTCAGAATTTTCTTCATCAGAAGATATCTCTGAACTTTGATATTTACTCAAAACCTTAATATGACTTGGACTATCTGCTAATTTTTGTAAAGATTTTTGAATTTTATCTAACACTGCAGAATTAGAGTTAGAAGAAGTAAAACCATTTTTTGGAAACATTTGAGTCATAGGTATAGTTAATCCTGGTGGTTTGAAATGCGGTGCAGAAACCTTATTAGATCCTAATGATGCAATCGTATTAGGGGCTATGGATCTAGAGGTTTCTTTTTGTAAATTATCAACCTTATTTGAAAGTTGATCTACTTGTGTAGCAACGGTATGAAGGATTTGATTTGTAAAATTATTTTGATGATAAATTTTAATGATGTCTTCTACATTTGGAGTTTTATCTGTTTGATCTACTCTTCCTTCTTTAAAAGGACTAGCCTTTATTTCACGGTCATAATAGGGAAAAGTAATATTTTGTAATGGTGGATGAACTGAACTAATTGTTTGTCCATCCTTCAAAACCCAATTTTTTTGAAGTTTGGTTTGTACAAATATGTGATTTTGAGAATATGGATTAGCAATACCTTGTTTTTCACAAAACAATAAAAACCATGTAAAAAACGGGATATTAATTTGAATAGTATTCATATCTTTATACCATACATCTCTTATTGAGTCTTTAAAGGAGCGAGAAAAAGATCTAAACCAATCTCGATGTTCAGCATTGTGAGAGGAATTAAATTCATCTCTTAGATAGTTTTTATCTATTTCAAAATCTTTAGTAATTGTATTGATAGAGTCAAAATTTTGCATATCAGACATTGTGGGAGATGCAGGTCTAGATGAAGAGATTTGAGAAGTTTGAGAAGCATTTGCTTCATATTCAGGAATAGGAGATTTATATCTGACTTTGATTGGTTCAGAAATGACTGAAGTTGTTTTTTGAGGAAAAGAAAAAGATCTTCGTGGATAGTTGGAAGAAGAAGTACAAGGAGAACTAGATAATTCTCTCATAGACCCAAACCTTATAAGAACTTTATTTTCGTCTTCCTCAATGCATTCTATTTCTTGTCTTATGTTTCTAGGAGGCATTGGATTTGAGAATTGAAATGTCTCAGGAATAGAAATTTGATCCCATCTCAAGGTTTTTGCTGTAGAAACTATTGATTTAGTATTCTCAGCATGAACCTCTATAAAAATAGTTTCTTCTTTTGAAGAAGCCTCATGTATGAATTTTGGATTAACTGTGGAATTCATTAATCTAAAATAAACACGGAAAACAATTGCAAAATTTCTAGCAAACTCTTTAAATTTATTATTTAAAATTTGAATATCTAAAATTAATGAAGATAAGATTAATGGGTCTTGAAGATCTACTGTAAAGTTTGGAAAACAATTGAAATATATTGGGCCATTACAGATATTAGTTTGAATCATAGCCAAAACAGAATCTTTATAATTATTAAGTCGATCGTCTCTGAGAGCTAGGAAAATTGGACAATCAACTCCTTTATGAACTAATGGTTTTATTCCTATTTGAACAAGGCCAAAATGAATGAATCTAAATCTGTGTTTGAGATAAGCTTTAATGCTGGATTCTGAAAGTAAATGCATAGTTTCAGATTCTTTTTGAATGCTTCTAGTCTCTTCATGAGTTTTGATGCTAAATGCAGTCTTAAAATCAGTAATGCCTATATGATAAATTTTTGTAAGATTTTCTTTTGGAATTTCCCAATTTGAAAAGTTCTTTTCTATATGAACTTCACTACTTTGAATTATATTATTAGGTGATCCTGTACTCCCTATTGGTATCAGAGCATTTTTATTCAGACCATTTGATCATTCATGGTTTTTTATATTTGACAAATATTGTCCAAAGAAATATCCTATGTGGTTTTATCATTGGTGGTATTTATTTGGACCAACTCCTCAAATTTATCCAAAAGAATGCAATGAGGGTTTCACAACTTTTGTTGCCAATTCAAATTATCAAGCTTATGAAACTCCAGTCATGTTTCATGCAGAATTTAAAATTCCATGGATTCTATGTTGGAGTTACTGTCTCAAACAACACCTTCCACGTCCATATCCATATTCATTAATAAGAGAATTCAAAATTAAATGGTGGGACAAATTTACCTTAGAAATTTGTTCAACAAAAAATGTTATCTCTTTTTTCAAACCGGTATAAAAATGGAATACCAATCTCCATCAACCACCAACAAACCTTCACCCTCAAAAGCAACATCAAATTCAAACTCTCCTCAACATAATAAAAATCCCAAAGTAGAAAGTCCAAATTCAGAATCATTATCTAAAGTCCAGAAAGCTATTCTCAAAAAGATTCTTGAAGATCCACAATATGCAAAGAAAATATTATCAGAAGAATCCTCTGATGAGATTTTATCGGAGTTTTCAAATGAGTCTTATGATCCAACATTTGGTGGCCCATTTGCTCAAGATCCATACGACTTTTAATATTGAGTTCACAAAAGTTCAATTCAAATGTTCAACAACTCAAATTAATTCATCCGGAAGCACAAACGTAAGCAATGACGAAATCAAAAGTATCATTCAAATGTTCAACAACTCAAATTAATTCATCCGGAAGCACAAACGTAAGCAATGACGAAATCAAAAGCATCTCCAACAGTAATTCAAAGCATCTTCAACAGTAAAGCATCTCCAACAGTGATTCAAAGCATCTTCAACAATAAAGCATCTTCAATAGTAATTCAAAGCATCTTCTACAGTATTATAGTGTAACTTTAATAATTATGTTTGTACTATTTCTCTTTAATTTCCTATTGGAAGAGCAGATTGCACCTTATCTCTTCCTTTGTGTATAAATAAAGTGTCTAGCTCTAAGATGAGAGCATCCTGTAATTTTCTTTTGTTTAAGTCTTATCTCAAATAAATCTAACTTTCTTTACTTATCTTATTATTATCAATTATATAATAAGATTTATATCCACAAAATTATTAAATTATTTTCTCTATCGATCCTGTACTCCCTATTGTGTTGAAGTGGTTAGAATTGTAAATCATAGTCATATGCTAGAAATTACGTGTTAAGTTGCGATTATAAGGGTTTTTAACGTTTTTGGCACTTTTGCGCATAAAGTTGCTCAAAGATGGTTCTTTTTGCACTAAACTTGACACAAAACTCTATTTGGTATATATTATTGTGTTCAAAAGGTTAGAATTGTAAATCATAGTAATATGCTAGAAATTACGTGTTAAGTTGCGATTTTAAGGGTTTTTAAGCGTTTTTGGCACTTTTGCGCATAAATTAGCTCAAACACGGTTTGTTTTTCACGAAACATGGCACACAACACTATTCGAAATTTATTATTGTGTTGAAGTGATAAGAATTTTAAATCATAGTCATATGCAAGAAATTACGTGTTAAGTTGCGATTTTAAGGGTTTTTAAGCAATTTTGGCACTTTTGCGCATAAAGTAGCTCAAACTTGGTTTGGTTTGCACGAAACTTGACACAAAACTCTGTTTGGTATATATTATTGTGCTTAGAATTGTAAATCATAGTCATATGCTAGAAACTACGTGTTAAGTTGCGATTTTAAGGGTTTTTAATCGTTTTTGGCACTTTTGCGCATAAAGTAGGTCAAACTTGGTTTGTTTTGCACGAAACATGACACAAAACTCTATTTGGTATATATTAATGTGTTGAAGTGGTTAGAATTGTAAATCATAGTAATATGCTAGAAATTACGTGTTAAGTGGCAATTTTAAGGGTTTTTAAGCGTTTTTGGCACTTTTGCGCATAAAGTAGCTGAAACACGGTTTGTTTTTCACGAAACTTGGCACACAACATTATTTGAAATTTATTATTGTGTTGAAGTGATAAGAATTTTAAATCATAGTCATATGTTAGAAATTACGTGTTAAGTTGCGATTTTAAGGGTTTTTAAGCATTTTTGGCACTTTTGCGCATAACGTAGCTCAAACACGGTTTATTTTTCACGAAACCTGGCGCACAACACTATTTGGAATTAATTATTGTGTTGAAGTGGTTAGAATTGTAAATCACAGTCATATGTTAGAAATTACGTGTTAAGTTGCGATTTTAATTGTTTTTAAGCATTTTTGGCACTTTTGCGCATAAAGTAGCTCAAGCTTGTTTTGTTTTGCACGAAACTTGGCACACAACACTATTTGAAATTTATTATTGTGTTGAAGTGATAAGAATTTTAAATCATAGTCATATGCTAGAAATTACGTGTTAAGTTGCGATTTTAAGGGTTTTTAAGCATTTTTGGCACTTTTGCGCATAAAGTAGCTCAAACTTGGTTTGTTTTGCACGAAACTTGACACACAACACAGTATGGATATTATTGTGTTGAATTGGTTAGAATTGTAAATCATAGTCATATGTTAGAAATTACGTGTTAAGTTACGATTATAAGGGTTTTTAACGTTTTTGGCACTTTTGTGCATAAAGTAGCTCAAAGATGGTTCTTTTTGCACGAAACTTGAAACAAAACTCTATTTGGTATATATTATTATGTTCAAGTGGTTAGAATTGTAAATCATAGTAATATGCTAGAAATTACGTGTTAAGTTGCGATTTTAAGGGTTTTTAACCGTTTTTGGCTCTTTTGCGCATAAATTAGCTCAAACACGGTTTGTTTTTCACGAAACTTGGGACACAAAACTATTTGAAACTTATTATTGTTTTGAAGTGATAAGAATTTTAAATCATAGTCATATGCTAGAAATTTTGTGTTAAGTTGCGATTTTAAGGGTTTTTAAGTATTTTTGGCACTTTTGCGCATAAAGTAGCTCAAACATGGTTTGTTTTGCACGAAACTTGATACAAAACACTGTATGGATATTATTGTGTTGAAGTGGTTAGAATTGTAAATCACAGTCATATGCTAGAAATTACGTGTTAAGTTGCGATTATAAGGGTTTTTAACGTATTTTGCACTTTTGCGCATAAAGTAGCTCAAAGATGGTTCTTTTTGCACGAAACTTGACACAAAACTCTATTTGGTATATATTATTGTGTTCAAAAGGTTAGAATTGTAAATCATAGTAATATGCTAGAAATTACGTGTTAAGTTGTGATTTTAAGGGTTTTTAAGCGTTTTTGGCACTTTTGCGCATAAATTAGCTCAAACACGATTTGTTTTTCACAAAACATGGCACACAACAATATTTGAAATTTATTATTGTGTTGAAGTGATAAGAATTATAAATCATAGTCATATGCTAGAAATTACGTGTTAAGTTGCGATTTTAAGGGTTTTTAAGCATTTTTGGCACTTTTGCGCATAAAGTAGCTCAAACTTGGTTTGTTTTGCACGAAACTTGACACACAACACAGTATGGATATTATTGTGTTGAATTGGTTAGAATTGTAAATCATAGTCATATGTTAGAAATTACGTGTTAAGTTACGATTATAAGGGTTTTTAACGTTTTTGGCACTTTTGTGCATAAAGTAGCTCAAAGATGGTTCTTTTTGCACGAAACTTGAAACAAAACTCTATTTGGTATATATTATTATGTTCAAGTGGTTAGAATTGTAAATCATAGTAATATGCTAGAAATTACGTGTTAAGTTGCGATTTTAAGGGTTTTTAACCGTTTTTGGCTCTTTTGCGCATAAATTAGCTCAAACACGGTTTGTTTTTCACGAAACTTGGGACACAAAACTATTTGAAACCTATTATTGTTTTGAAGTGATAAGAATTTTAAATCATAGTCATATGCTAGAAATTTTGTGTTAAGTTGCGATTTTAAGGGTTTTTAAGTATTTTTGGCACTTTTGCGCATAAAGTAGCTCAAACATGGTTTGTTTTGCACGAAACTTGATACAAAACACTGTATGGATATTATTGTGTTGAAGTGGTTAGAATTGTAAATCACAGTCATATGCTTGAAATTACGTGTTAAATTGCGATTATAAGGGTTTTTAACGTATTTTGCACTTTTGCGCATAAAGTAGCTCAAAGATGGTTCTTTTTGCACGAAACTTGACACAAAACTCTATTTGGTATATATTATTGTGTTCAAAAGGTTAGAATTGTAAATCATAGTAATATGCTAGAAATTACGTGTTAAGTTGTGATTTTAAGGGTTTTTAAGCGTTTTTGGCACTTTTGCGCATAAATTAGCTCAAACACGATTTGTTTTTCACAAAACATGGCACACAACAATATTTGAAATTTATTATTGTGTTGAAGTGATAAGAATTATAAATCATAGTCATATGCTAGAAATTACGTGTTAAGTTGCGATTTTAAGGATTTTTAAGCATTTTTGGCACTTTTGCGCATAAAGTAGCTCAAACTTGGTTTGGTTTGCACGAAACTTGACACAAAACTCTGTTTGGTATATATTATTTTATTGAAGTGCTTAGAATTGTAAATTATAGTCATATGCCAGAAATTACGTGTTAAGTTGCGATTTTAAGGGTTTTTAATCGTTTTTGGCACTTTTGCGCATAAAGTAGGTCAAACTTGGTTTGTTTTGCACGAAACTTGACACAAAACTCTATTTTGTATATATTAATGTGTTGAAGTGGTTAGATTTGTAAATCATAGTAATATGCTAGAAATTACGTGTTAAGTTGCGATTATAAGAGTTTTTAACGTTTTTGGCACTTTTGCGCATAAAGTAGCTCAAAGATGGTTCTTTTTGCACGAAACTTGACACAAAACTCTATTTGGTATATATTATTGTGTTCAAGTGGTTAGAATTGTAAATCATAGTAATATGCTAGAAATTACGTGTTAAGTTGCGATTTTATGGGTTTTTAAGCGTTTTTGGCTCTTTTGCGCATAAATTAGCTCAAACACGGTTTGTTTTTCACGAAACTTGGCACACAACACTATTTGAAATTTATTATTGTATTGAAGTGAAAAGAATTTTACATCATAGTCATATGCAAGAAATTACGTGTTAAGTTGCGATTTTAAGGGTTTTTAAGCATTTTTGGCACTTTTGCGCATAACGTAGCTCAAACACAGTTTATTTTTCACGAAACCTGGCACACAACACTATTTGGAATTAATTATTGTGTTGAAGTGGTTAGAATTGTAAATCACAGTCATATGTTCGAAATTACGTGTTAAGTTGCGATTTTAAGTGTTTTTAAGCATTTTTTGCACTTTTGCGCATAATGTAGCTCAAGCTTGGTTTGTTTTGCACGAAACTTGACACACAATTCTATTTGGTATAAATTATTGTGTTGAAGTGGTTAGAATTGTAAATCATAGTAATATGCTAGAAATTACGTGTTAAGTGTCAATTTTAAGGATTTTTAAGCGTTTTTGGCACTTTTGCGCATAAAGTAGCTCAAACACGGTTTGTTTTTCACGAAACTTGGCACACAACACTATTTAAAATTTATTATTGTGTTGAAGTGATAAGAATTTAAAATCATAGTCATATGCTAGAAATTACGTGTTAAGTTGCGCTTTTAAGGGTTTTTAAGCATTTTTAGCACTTTTGCGCATAAAGTAGCTCAAACTTGGTTTGTTTTGCACGAAACTGGACACACAACACAGTATGGATATTATTGTGTTGAAGTGGTTAGAATTGTACATCATAGTCATATGCTAGAAATTACGTGTTAAGTTGCGATTATAAGGGTTTTGAACGTTTTTGGCACTTTTGC